>NW_027111122.1:376960-384886 GCF_000696795.3 Halyomorpha halys | reverse complement strand
TTTATTATATTTTATAATTTCATTTTTATTTTGTACTTTACTCTAAGGCTCTAAAGCCTAATTCTAACGCCTTTTTATTATTCTAAAGGGACCAATCCCAGAATAAATAAAGATTATTATTATTATTAAATATTACGTGCTAATATTCGTATTTATTTGAAATGAATATTAGATATATTTTGTATTTGTGGTGTGTTTATTTTACGTTAGAGAAAGGGAAAATAAGGAAAAGAGAAAGAGAAAAGTCACTTTATGTTGAAGAAGGAAATATGAAAAAACAAAAAAAAAAAAAAGATAGAAAAAGAAGAAAGAGATAAAAGAGGGACTAACAAAAAAAATTAATAAAGCATACAAAGGAGAAGAAAGATGAAAAAGAATCAATAGATAAAAGAACCAAAGCTATGAAAAAAAAAAAAATTAAGAAGATGAAAAAAAGTCATGCACTACTATAATAATAATAATTATATTATTATTTACTTGTTATGCCTATATATTGAAAGATTAAAAAAAATTATCTGATTAGATTTGAGTATGCTGTGTAGCAACCCAATGCTGCAGGGCAGCATAACTTTGTTGTTTTTGAATCATTTTTGACTTACTCATATTCTTTCCATTATTTGTTCACAACCCGAAGTAGAAAAACTGTACACAGTCCTTCGGGATTAATTTTCAGGTTATTATAATACGAACACATGTCCCTACTACTTTATTAATGAAATGTAAACGTTAACATTCATATTAAATGTTGTTCAAAGTAATTACCTCGAGAATTGAGGCATGCTAGGTAGGCATCTTCCTTTCACAGTAGGGGCCCAACGGCACTTGACACATGGTATTGTATTGTCAATCTCTCTAGGTCTGATAATAAAAGTTTTTTTTTTCTGGGGTACCATTGAACCAAAAGTTTACGCGAGCCCGGTCGATAACCTTAATCCTTTACAAAGAAGGATAATTTAAATTCGCGTAACAATAAAACATATCTAGTACCGTTTGGAATAACATAAACATATCTACTGCTTTGGAGGAAAGATTCCGAACCTGTCTCTCTAATACTTAAAAAAAGAGAAGTATTATAATCCTCTATGCGCCAAAAAGATAAAACAAACAATCATATTGTAATGATATACAGTAGAAACTCTCTCTTCATCGTATTAACCGACTGACCGATTTACCTTCCCCTGGAGACATCTTGTATCTGAATATGAACAGACGTAAGTAGTTTTCTACTTCATTAATTCGATAAGAAGATACTTGCCCATGCAAATACCTAATGATACGTCAATTCACGTTTTAAAAACAATTTTAGAAATAAACTGCCAGAGTCAAAGAGAACACAGAAAAACATAACCGATCAAGAAATCCAATAATTGATAGAATTACATATTACAGCCTCATTTTAAAAAACTCAGTGTTTATTTTTTAAAAAATTAAGCAAACGAACTAAAAATACAGGCTATTATGTTCAATAAAAAGAAACCATCTATTTTTTCTTTATTTTTTCTGATCTCTCTAAAAACAGAAAATAAACATGAATTAATTAATGCATTATGTGAAGAGGAACATAATTCAAATCGAGTACTACCTTTTCCTACCGGAGGAACTCCAAGGTCTTAGTGAAATACTTATCTATATATTGAGAAGTTCGTTCTGTGTATCATTACAAGTAAATTTGAAAATAATTTTTAATTATTACAGGAGAACTAAACAAGAAATAAATTTTTAAATGTGAACTTCGTCATAACAAAATTTTTGAGAAATTAAGATTTGTAAATGATTAGTACGTTGAACCTATTAACTAAATCTATTAACTGACATTGATCAGTAACTGTATAAGGGAATCAATTAAAGAAATCATAAAATATTTAATATAATAATGTAAATATAAATATATAAATTGAAATGATTTTTTTTTTGTATAAAAAAATACTTTTTTATTTATTTATTGTTTGATATTACAATCTGCCACACAGTTGTTGGCAATAGGTAATAGTGATGAATGATCTCATACATACTAAAATAAAATAAAATAAAAAAAACTCTCTTAAAATATATACAAAACAGCTTAAGAATAAACAAAATGAACATAATCAAACTATCTGTATGAAAAATAAATAAATAAAATAACATAATGATAAAATAATATAGTCTCTAGTCACATTTACACTCTAATATACAATGAAATAAATATTAAACAACAATAATTATCAGGCACATGTTAAGACAAAACGTAAAACGTTATATTTCTGACTCTGACAATTATATTCTATACTACACAGATGTTATAAATTATCGCTCAGACAGAAACTTAACGTATACAATAACTTACTAAAACCATATGGATTTGCTAAAAAGACGCAGATTGAGAAAATACAAAATTTTCGATCACAATTTTTAAAACTGGCAACGAACTCACCACTCTACGTTTTAAACGAGACTGTTCACACCGACGTACGCGTTCTGACTGTAACAGACCACATTTATATGGATTTACAAACCGTTTCACAATACACTACATGGACATTTCAATAAATGTATACGACATATGGCAACACATTACATTCCTAACCTAACTCGTTGTAGGCTGAAAAGAAGTTGGATGTGGTACCTCCTAGTGTAATAAAATAATTTACTTATAATTATTTATAATGTATAATTAACTCCTTAATTTGTCATTACATGCTAATATTGAAACATATTATTGTCAATTATTAAATAAAAACCTTTTTATATCAACTATTATACATTTTTAAGGAGAATAATTACCTTCCTGAAGGTTATTTGTCAGTATGATAACAACCAAATAGACTATAACAATAATCTCCTACCTCTATTATCACAAATATGAACAATCTAATAACTACTGTTTACATACATATTTACTGGTTTAAAATAAAATTAGAAATATCAAATGTAGAAAAAGAAATTAATTAATACATAAAAAAAATAAATTCTTTAAGAAATCATAATATTCTATTCAATCACAGTATATTCTAATACAATAAAATAAAAAGAAAACTTATTAATTAGTGATGATTATATGATCATATATACATATTTGAGATTCTATAAGACTGA
This sequence comes from Halyomorpha halys, assembly GCF_000696795.3. Taxonomy (NCBI): domain Eukaryota; kingdom Metazoa; phylum Arthropoda; class Insecta; order Hemiptera; family Pentatomidae; genus Halyomorpha; species Halyomorpha halys. The sequence goes on along the minus strand of NW_027111122.1, from coordinate 381,811 downwards.
TGAGTAAATCAATATTACTAATAACGTTCAACTCGATTTCCAAAGAGATACATTAATTGCTCACAGCGAACTCTTCAACAGTGACAAGTTATCAAAGACTGTTATGCGATGAACCCAATTCCTAGCTGATGACGAACTGACTCGACCAGTTTACTTCAAGCCTCCGCAAATCGTTCGCTAATTGTCGCATTGTTGGTCCGAGAAAATGGGGTCGAGAGTTAATCTTTGTGAAAACGAAACGTCTGGCCTTTCTTTATGTGATTACGTTGTTAAAGCATTTTGTTTTGTTTAAGTAACATAAACGAGAGTTTAAAAGGAAAATACTAGTTAACTATTAAACTTTTACTTTTATAATTTTTATTAAAATTAGAAACACCAAAATGGAAAAAAAATCTGTTTTACAATGGCTCTAAAATATGAAATTGAAACCAGTTTAGAATTACGCGCTGGCGAATTGATTTATTAACATAATACGGTTTATTTATAACTTCTTGAAAGTTCTGAAAATATATATAAAATCGATTTTACGATCGCGCACTTGCGCCTAAAGATAAAGATAAATCGCACGTTTCTTTGATAACCCAAAGAAATGAGTAACCTCCAGTATTCGTAACTTAGGAGGCCGAGTATGGGGGGGAGGGAAGCGATCCAAGTTCCTAACCAATCCCAAACTGGTTGGGCGATACCAAGTTATGGACTACTCATAGTTTTTCTCGGTAGGAAGGGTTTGTTATTGTGTGGGAAGGTGGAGCAAGGGTATTCGGGTTCCCTTTCTCTAGAGACAAACTCATCTTAGGTGCACTATACATTCATTTCTTTTTGAAATTTTGTCATATACCCATTTAGTTAAATTATATAACCTACAATTGTTTAAATAATTCGTTCACTACTGATACATTCATCTGTCCCACTGACACAAATCGTTGTGGTCGTTGTCTAGAGATCAAAATTGTTATTTACAACTGTATACACATATATACAACAAGTAAATTTGCTGTAGGTGACATAGTGACATGATAAAAACATGTAGAGAATCTACCCACTGATAGAACTCCAATAACATTTCTAGAGGAGAAGATCTCGAGGCCATCTTCTTTTCAGACGCCTAGGAGGATTATTAGGTAATGAAAGAGAAGCCAGGCTAGAAACAAGTGGATTTGGGTGGTTGAGAAGTTTACTATGGAAGGAACGGTATCTGGTTCTGGCCAAATCGGCAACATATGGAACATTGAGGTCCTGATGGATGACTTGATTTGTGACAAAGTAACGAGCATTAAGAATTTTACGAAGGATTTTGGACTGTAAGGATTGGATTCTGGAGGAATTTGATGGTTTAGTGGAGCCCCAAAGCTCAACTCCGTATGTCCAGATAGGCCTTATAATAGTCATGTAGATCAGTCCTTTGTAATGGATTGGCAATTCAGACCGTTTGTCTAGTAAATGTTGCAATAGTGTCAAAAATGTGCTGTTTGTCTTCCTTCCTATAAATAATATAAATAAATACTTCTATTCAGATTGAATATTATGGTATAGAATAGGAAATTTTTAATTTTAATTGTTTTATATGTTCAACCTGTACATTTAACTGTCTTGTACTATATAGTGTTGTTGATATTTTTAGTTATGTGGATTGCTTCTAAGATCCTTCAGTGTTTTTTGTAGTTATTTCAATTATGTTTGATTATATAAAGTTAAATTTATGGTGAAAAGTTATGCTATAGTTAGCCAATGCTGCACAGTTTATATTCTTAAAATTTTTGTGACATATTTTATTCTTGTTAACAGTTTTTTTGACGTTTCTGCAATATATATTCTTTCATAGTTTTCGCAGTCAAGCCTATATATTGCATTTTGTTTTTCCAATTTACCTATTTTATGTTTCATGTTTAATAATTGGCTTTGCATCTTGTTGTTATTGTAAAAACCTGTTTTAATAACAATATGGTCTGTATGTATTGCAACTTGAAGAATTTGTTTTTCTTTATATTGCACAATACTGTTTGAATCGAGCACAGCTATGACATCTATAGAGTACTTTTCGTAAAATGACAGGCTCTTATTCCTTACAAAGAGCTGCCCCTCCGACCTCTCCTGGACCCAGTTCTTGAGGAGACAGGGAGACACCGAGGACCGCTAGGACGCTGACCTAATGACGGAGTCCGAGGAACACGTAGCTTCCATAGAGGCCTAACGGTATTATGGAAGAGTTGAACTAAACGGCTACTGAGGAACTGAACGAGGTAACGACTGTCCTTTCGGAAGAGACCGACCATGACTGAAGGCTCCATTAGTGAATGTCCTCTTTGACAGGGAGCAACGGAATTATCGACTCAATTTGTGAGCTAATCCTCTTTGGATAGATCTCCGACCAGACTATATTGATATACAAGGTATCCCAATACACAGATTCAGTAATTTTAATTTAATTTTCTTTGTGTCCAAACACTTGGCTTGCAATTTCCTTTTGAATATAATTTCCTAACCTTCTTAAGTTCTTTTCTATTTTACCTAACTTTCGAATTTCTAGAGGATGGAGTCTTTTTTTTATACAGTATAATAATAATAATAATAATAATAATATTCTTAATTTATTCAGGTACTAGAAAAAAAAATGTAGCATTACAACCCATAAAGGGTCAGAGTGCGGTACTTTGCACTGAGAAGTACAGTTATTAGATCAACAGTTGTGCAAGGAGGTGATTCAATCAAAATCACGGTTCGACAGACAAATGTTTACTTAATTAAGAGTACCCACTTTATGAGGCAGGGTGGACCCCAGAGGGCTCCCGAACTTATAGGGTTGAATCACGGCTTCAGTAACGAAATAAATAATTATCTGTAATAGCTGGATTGGAGCCCAGGTCCTTGGAGTTAGTAGCAAGGACAGTGCCTCTTAGCTACTCCCTGTAGTATTATTCTTGGACTAGTCCCTTTAGAATAACAGTATATGTATCGAAAATTGGCTTTAGAGCCTTAGAGTAAAATAAAAAATTTTAAAAATAAAAATGCAATTATTAAATATCATAAAATATGACTTAAATAATCAGTTGAAAAAGAAAATGAAACAACAATAATCACTAGAATAACTAAAATAAAAATATAATAAATGAAATAAAACCAGGGAATTGATATCCGCGGACAAATCCTGTTATCCTTTTTCTTTGCCGACGACCAAGTAGTGGTCACATATAGCAGAGATGGCCTGGAAGGCCCGCTGCTTAAGGCCCTGAAAAAAGAATGCAGCCTGTGGGATCTACAAATAAATTTTCATAAGGCCGAATACCTGCCAGTAAACAGCAAAGAGGCCGTGTACCTTCAGATTAATGGAGGTATATGTAAGAACGTTGACTCCTTCAAATATCTGGAGTCGACAATAGATGGGAACGCTGAGTCGGAACCAGAGGTTAGGAGGAGAGCTGGTCTCCCAAGAAGGTTAACTAGAATGTTGCACCCAGTCCTCTGACATAGGGTCATCTCAACGGACAACAAAAGGCGAATTTTTTAAAGTATTGTTGAGCCCTCACTTAACTACGCCGCAGAAACCTGGACACTTAACCCAGGAATCTACTCCAAACTACAAGCGGCAGAGATGGATCTCTGGAGGAGATGGCTGAGGATTACCCGCCTGGATAGAATCAGGAATGAGGATATTAGAAGTAGGCTAGGGGTGACCGAAGGAGTTCCGGAGAGGATTAGAAGAAGCAGACTGAAATGTTATGGGCACTGTCAGCGGATGCCAGAACGAAGAGACTTCTGCAATGGAAACAACCAGGAAGATGGAGGAGAGGAAGACCCCGAACCCGGTGGAAGGACAGCGTGGAGGAGGAGATGGCCGGTAGGGAACTTGAGGAGGAAGATTGGTGGGATAGAGAGAAGTGGAGGGACGTTCTGACTTGGACAGCCAACCTAATCAGGGAACAAATCTGCAAAAGTACAGTAAAATTATGTAAAATAAAACCATATATCAAATCATAAATCGTAAAGTCTTAAACTTTTAATAAAATAAAATGGAAAGGAATCAAACACAAATGAACTGAAAATAGTAAACAAAAAGGAACAAGTACTCTCTATATATATGTTTACATGTTTAAAAAAAAAACAGAACATCAAATGTAGAAAAAAGTTACAGAGAGGTCTGAAGGCCGGGAACAGGTGTTACAGGAATCTACTCAGGCCCCGAATTGAAGGAGATCGGAGAAGTACGGTGGACGGTGGACACTTTTTCTGTTGTGTCACACTTAAAGTAAAACAGTGATAAGCGCCTATAGGTATTTTTTCGACTGTGTTTTCACTTATCAAAGGTGGAACGTTATAAATACCATTGAAGAAAGATAGTCTGGATGGCGGTCTAAACTAGTTGTAAAAACTTTTTAATAATAACGAACGTTCTGCCTCACTTTGCAGGGCTTCGTCAGGGCTACATGAAAACAAGATATAAACGTTGTAAGAAGTGAGAGAACATTAGAATAAATATACTGAGAATAGAAGAAAATATGCAAAATATATCTAACATATAAAATTTTACAATATACAATTTGATCACACTTGGCTGTATTTATTTGGAATTAGTTTCCTATTCACCTATATTTATACTCTCTTAACTTAACATTATCTGGACATACGGAGTTGAGCTTTGGGGCTCCACTAGATCATCAAATTCCTCCAGAATCCAATCCTTACAGTCCAAAATCCTTAATGCTCCTTACTTTGTCACAAATCAAGTCATCCATCAGGACCTCAATGTTCCATATGCTGCCGATTTGGCCAGAACCAGATACCGTTCCTTCCATAATAAACTTCTCAACCACCCAAATCCACTTGTTTCTAACCTGGCTTCTCCTTCATTACCTA
>NW_027111122.1:364039-376485 GCF_000696795.3 Halyomorpha halys | reverse complement strand
CTATTCTCCTATATTTATATTCTCTTAACTTAACATTATAATTTTTTATAAAATAATATTTTTTTAAAACATATCTGTACAGATATTTGGACAACTCCCTTAAAAGAAAATTTTCAAAAATGATTTTCAGGTTAAATTTCCTAACTTCATTTCTTTACTAAACATTGAATTTTTCTGTCAAATTTTTGAGAAAATGAGTGAATATATTTTGAATAGAAATGTTTTGACTTCACAAAGCTGTTTGACTGAATAACTTTTCCTGTGGGAACTGAAATTTGATATCAAAAGACCCATTATATTTTAAAAGTAAGGAGCAGCAAAAATTCCAAATATGTTGCTGCCTCAGGTGTTAGTGTTGGTACCGGGTTTGTATTCCTCGATTATTGGCTTGGCCTGGAACCCATTAATATAATTCTTTTATACCATTCATGGGTTTGCCTTATCTGAGGCTGTGGGTTTGTTTTATCTTATAATGCAAATCTTAGCTTATATTGCAGCTCTTCGACTTCAAATATGCACTCTATTCTATACATTTTTAGCTTTATTTTAGCCCGAATAATAATATTTATAATTAAAACAATCTCAATTTATTTTAGGAAAAGATAATTGGCACGTCAAAAAGTTATATTTCTTACCGAATCACAATCGCAGATCTAAGATGGAGATCAACTCAGTTTAATCCCTAGAACTAAATGCACTGCCTTCTGTAGTCATCTATATCTGTTAACGATTTTCTTTTTTTTTTTTAACTAACTTCATTATTCAGAGATAAATTTCTATTCAAAACAAAACATGCTTATTTTAAAAAAAAAAACATTATTTTGGTCCCACGTATTAAAATATTCAATATTATATGTATTTGTAGTTGGAATATGTACGGTACTATCTTCACTTATTTTCTCTGAGGTAAGCAGTAGACGTTCTCTTATCTTGAGCGATTTACAATTTTTAAATTCAGATATTTCAAAAATTATTTCAACATTTAAAATCAAAAAATATATAAAACATGTTTAAATGAATTTCAACGTGGTATTTATTAAATAAATGTATTCAAATGCAATTTAATACATAAAATAATTCCATTTAAAAGGAAATTATCAATTAATTTTAAATAATTATGTTTTGAAGATTATAATGCAAAATCTGAAACATATTAAATCAAATTTACCTAAAAACAACAAATCACGATACAATATAATAATTACAACCTCATATCGGCACAACGTCGAATAGAATAATGATTTATTTTTATATTATAATTTTTTCTGTCCATACCTTCGCTTATAGTTGTAGTTGCCTATATTCTGTTCATGACAATTTAAATTTTTAATATTTACCTTCTTCATTGATTTTAAAATATGAGGCGTTCCGTCGTAAAGCATGGTAACTGACGAAATAACACACACATACACAGTATGTTATAGTATGCCATATGTATTTGTATTAGTATATTAGGTTTTACTTCAAAACAGGTCAAGTATTGCAGACATTTTTTATTATCTTTTTTTAAGAGTAAGTTGGATCCGATTCGTTTGCACTCATACACCAAGCCATAGTTCTTGTCTCCATCACTGCGATTATAAAAAAAAGCTCTTGACAGAACTAATACTGACATCTAAAATATTGGATTTAATTTTCTTCTTATTAAAATATAGACTACATCGGTCTGCCATCTTTGGCGGTTACTAAGCTTTAATGCTAACCAGCTATAACTTACCATAATAAAGAAAAATTCCTATAAGTTGGGAAGAAAGGCCGATTCTTGCCCAGGGCAATGAGCCACATAACCTATGTTTTTTTTCCAATCTCTGTAAAACAAAAAAAATTGAATTAATAAGTAGCATTACGTATTGGTTACAAAACTCAGATTAAATACAACATTTTTATACCGATGGTACTTAAAGGTATACGGTGAGATACTTAACTGAGGATTGATGAGTCCATTCTGTAATAATACTAATAAGATTTTTGGAGGTGAGGGGCCTCCACGTGATGTTGAAACGAAGAAGAACAAATAAAATAGTAAGCAATTAAAGATGAAAGATAATTGGAAAATAATAATAATTAGAAGTCGAAAGATGTAGAGGAGTGTGGCAAGAGAAGAGAGGAGTTTATGAGATTTTGGGGGCTCTTCCTGCCCTGCCACCTCGTAGGAAGGGGGGATGGGAGTAACCTATGGCGGGAGATATAAATTTAAACCCTCCGCCATGGGTCATGTGAGTGGTTAAGGTTAGGTCGCAGTAAAAAATTAAATTCAAAACTCCCTCCATAGGTTACATGGTCAGTGGTTAAGGTAGGGTCCAAAGTCCAAAAATAATAATCTACTGGGCCAGAATCGGCCTTATACATTCTTCTAAGAAACTGTGAAATCAACTTTTAGGAATTAGGTATTACCATAAACATCAATTCACAATGTCAAATAACATATTTTACAATCCAATGCCTCATAAATATTATTAATTTTTTCAATGCCACTATGATGGAACCGGCTCCAATTCATAAAGACATTTTTGACGTGACAACGTCTTATAAATCATTTTGCGGGATGCCATGTTAGAAAAAGTGTCCCGTAACGGAAATTGACTTCGTTTAACATATGGATATTATATCATATGTATAAAAATTAATTAATAACATACCATTCTATTAATGGTATGTTATTATTTAATATAATATAATAACGTACTTCAATAAAGATGTATCGCTGAAATTCGTCCTTGGCGCAGTTTATGTACATCCAAATTCAATGATCGCTAATATTGGATTGATGTTCCATCAAGCGCTACTTCCTTACGTTTCGTCGGACGATGATGTGGAATTGTATGAGATTGATTCTAAAATGCCTATTCTGATTTGTGGCGACTTTAACATCAATCTACAGTCAAACAAAGCATTCAACCAATTTATGAAGCCAAAGTTCAATTTAGATTGCTTGACAAATACAAATAGTGGAACGACGCTAGAAGGAACAGTGATCGACTAGACATTCTCCAGGCATATCACAGCAGAATTGATGCCACTCATACTGTATAAATATTTTGTATAACCAAGCAAAAATAAATATCTGAATTCAATATGTGAACTGGTTTATTATTTCAAATATATAACATTGGATTGATTTTAATTTATATTTATGTAATATTAGCATAGAGTATACGTTGTCACGGAAATATGTCGCCGAGGCCTACACGGGCACGGTTTTTTTTCCTTCTGGACGTTCTGTTCTATGTAGAAACAAACATCGATTCTCACTTCATTTTAATTATTAACTTATCATTCGAACCTAGTTAACACAATAAAGCTGTTAGATAACAATTAGAAAGCTCTTACGTCCATTTGTATTAAAGACCCCTTTTTGAATGCATCTTCACAGTCACGGTGAGAAACCAAGTGGGTAAACCTTGTGAAGTTTCTAAGGCTCAGTTAGTGTCTAGACTTCTTCAGTGCGACTTGGATTCAGACGGTAGGTATTTAGTTGTATTTATTTTATTTTTATTTCCACTTTTTTTAATTTATTTTATATATATATTACTATTTATTTTTTGACCACTCTAGATAGGAATTCGATCTCAAAAGTTTTCCAGTGATTAATTAATTATCTTACTTTAAACTTGAACGTTTTCAGACTTTTCAGAATACATTAAATGTTTGGAATATAAAATAAAAAATATAGGTGTATACAATTTTGTTTCACTATTTTTAGGCACCCTCAAATTTGAGTTTTATGTTTTAAGATACGCAGAATTTAAAAATTGAATGAAAAGACTTCACCAGACTGCAATGGACCGATGGTTTTGAAATTATTAAATTCACAGATCAGTCTAGGATGATCCTAGGAACTCTTCATAACCATTATGTTTCAAAATGGTGGCCGACCAATTTTTTTAAAATCCGTATCTTCATCATTTATGAAGATTAGCGGTTTTCAACTCCCAATGGAAGCCTAGGAACCACTAACCCTGAAATTGAAGCATAACCCCACTCCCTGCTGGAGAGAAAGAGGGTCCTCCTAAAAATATAGGGTCTTTTTTTAAGCCCGATAGAACTTGAAATTGTAAAAAATAACACAAAAAATTAAATTGTAATCAAAATTTTTTTTTTATTCGAAAGATCAATACGTGACATTAACATTTGAAAATGATTTCGGGCATATGGGCACCGCGGCTGTTCTTGACGAAGCGCATTCTGTAAAATTGTGTTCAGCGATGAGGCGCATTTTTGGCTTAACGGGTTTGTTAATAAGCAAAATTGCCGCATATGGTCGTGCGATTTGACACCTCTCGATTATTTCCTGTGGGGCTACGTGAAGTCACTGGTTTATGCTGATAAACCAGCAACAATTGACGCCTTGGAGGCCAGCATTGTTCGTGTTATTCGTGGCCAGCAGTGCTCGAAAAAGTGGCCCAAAATTGGACGTCCAGAATGCGCTTCGTCAAGAACAGCCGCGGTGCCCATATACCCGAAATCATTTTCAAATGTTAATGTCACGTATTGATCTTTCGAATAAAAAAAAAATTTTGATTACAATTTAATTTTTTGTGTTATTTTTTACAATTTCAAGTTCTATCGGGCTTAAAAAAACACCCTATATTTGAAAAATGTGTTGATTAAAAGTGAGGCACTTTAATAGCGCATTTACCTGTTAAAATATTTCATCACACTCCAAAACATCAGGAAATGCAAACTATGAAACTGTTTGAAAAATAATTCCTCAAGAAATAAATGCTGCCTAATAAATTATCGCAGATCACCGGTTGGAAACTACCGATGTAGTTTTTGAAATGATTATTTTAAAGCTAAAAAAAAAATAAAATAATGATTCTTGACTAGATGAACCTATTTTACTGTAGCGTTCTTGGATTTTAATATTTCGGCCCCCGATAACTTATAAACAAATAAGGCATCTTGTGCGTAGTAGAAAAAAAAAGAAAAGAAAAGCTAGTTTTTCTAACCGATTCTACAAATTTGGATATTTGGATAAAACTTGCTATCTCTAGCTAAGAGAGTTGAGGCACATAGGTCTTTGAAAGCTGGAAACTGCAGCGGCGCCGGTTCATATCTGCCATGGAGAGCCATAAATGGGCCACCAATGAGTTCTATTGAGGTCTCACGGAATAAAATCTTAACCCTCACACTTGTTAGAAGAGTACGGTACTCAGTAGATAACGTTTTAATTACGAAATCACAACACTGTCTTATTACTACAGAAATCTTTACATTTCTACGCTTCAATACGATGTGAGTTCTAATAAATTTATTTTCTCAGTTTTCGGATTTCTTTATTTTATTATCAAGTTTCGTTATTGAACCATACTTCTGTACCACTGTTCCACGAATTCTACATATTGCTTAACGAATTAGAGAAGTGTATAGTCTGTCTTGAGTGCACTACGCGCATTTTCTTTCAAGAGAAAACCAGTTGATTTATTTATAATGCATCTTGATATTTTTAATATATGTTGGTCTTTTTTTTTTGTGCCATTTTAATAGAAAACTGCAAGAAAACATGTGTGTGCGATATTCTAGACTTAAGTAGTCTCCTCAGAGATCAACCGAGTGCAAAGGCTTAAAGATATCGAACTCTGAACGAAAAATTAATTTTTTTTTTAACTTTTAAAAACAGCCACTATTTTTTATTCTCTCTTACTATACATGACCAACTCATCAATTTAGACTAGTAATTATATATGGTTATCATTGCAGTAATAAAATTTTGGGGTGCAATAATTGATTCTTTTCACCAGGTTCTCGTACTACAGCAAGCATTTGAGCCTAGGTCCCACCAATTTTGACGGATTCTACCGGGAAATTTAACTCTTAAACTGTTCCTTTTTTTCTGAAGAGTTGACACATTTGACATTTTTATTGCTATTATAAATAATTAAATTAAAATTATTGGATAATAATTTTCAATGTTTTTTATTAGAACCCTGTAGAATTTTCCAATTGATAAGAGAAACCCAACTCAATGAAAAAGTCTTGCAGAGGAGCAAACGACTTCCGATCGACTAGAAACGGTTGTCGTGAACACAATCGATGTCCATCATAGCCTCACGTCGACGACCATAAACGTGTCCATCACGCTTCTTTCTCCGGTTGTTACCACTCTTCTGATTTCTCCGGGTGTGGAAAGTCGCCCATGAGGAAACCGCTGTTAGCAAAGTAAATAATAGGATCATACAGGATTTTCCAATAGAGACTGGGTAAGTTCGAATTGAAATAGGAACACATCGATTCTTCAATTAGAAATTTTTTTGTATTTATGAAGATTTTCTCTTCTTTTAATGTCCTCTCTAGAAAAATGCTAGTCAATTTTTTTTTTATTTTTTTTATTGTGCATTATTACATTCTGTCATACATATTCGTACATTGATAATACAGCAAAGAGAGTACAATCAGATTCTGGCATAATGTCTATAGGTAGGATAAGAAAAATAATCGAGGTTGTAAAAAACCTTCAATTAAACACGGGGGATCAGAAATTCGTTTTGTAATATTTAAGATGAATATTTAAGCTGACAAGAAAAACGGAACAGATGCTCAACTCCTGGAAGAGAAAGGTAAGGAGAAGAGTATGGGGAGAATGGAATTTGGTGAACAAGAAGGAATGAGGAGCCGATGGAACTGTTTAGAGAACCCAACATGATTCGTAGAAAGAATGCCCCATGAAAGGATATCCAAAAAGATACTAGATTATGGCAAACTAGAGGGAAAACAGAAAAGAGGACGTCCCCGGATCAGATACCTGGACGATGTGGAGGAGGATCTGAACCTTTTAAATTTTGAAAGATGGAAAAAGAAAGCAAGATACCGTGTAGATTGGTTGGCTCTGGTGTAGGAAGCAGGGGTTTTTGTATTCAGGGTAGTGCCACAATAATAAATGAATAAAAAAATAACAATAATGAATTTAAAATAAGTACAATATAATAGAAACAATGAAAGACAAGATACATGAAGAAAATTTAATAAATTATTTACTGCTTATGGGGTGAATGTTGCAGTGCCTATGAATATTTAGTCTGATTTGGTTCATAAAAGATGGAAAATAGGGTAAAGTGTAGTAGATATTTAGGTGGAAAAAGAATAATCGAACCTGATCCAGACTTACGTAGATATCATGAAGGTTATAAGTCTTCAGTGACAAACATGAAGTTTAGTTGAAAAAAAATATTGATACCGATCCATTGCTCATTAAATTCGAACAAGGCGTGAACTCATTTTATGAGTAAGCCAATGATAGGCGAAGGTGAAAGCGGACTTGCTATAGGAAGTTGCCATAAAACGAACAGGATTAAAGACTGAATTATACAGCAACTTAGTGCAGTAAATGATTATTAAATTAAGCCCTGGAAAGGCGAAAAAAGAAAGCACACTTACTATAAAAACCAAAGTACCTTAGACAGACTTTAACTCATAACTATAAGGATATCCATCTATCCGCTGGAGGCAGCGGGAAGAAAAGCATAGGCTGTATGCTTCGATAGATTATCAATGCTCTGTAATATATGAGCTGAAAACGCAATACAAATTATACAATAGTCAGTCAACTAGGGACCTGAAAGAAATCTTAGTGGAAAATTTTTGGAGAGGTTTTAAAAGATTCCTTATTTATATTAAATACACAAAATGGTTCTTAAAAATTAATAAACTATGGTGTCTTAAAAAATAATTAATTAATCCTGCCAAATTTTCACCCATTCAGTTATTATTAGGGTATAAGTGAACACCAAAAAACATACATTATACACCATAAGGACTTTCAGACACATGATATAACTATTAAAATAAATAGTTTGGTTTTAATTACTTTATTGGAAGTGGATAGCTCAATAGTACTGGTAGTGGTACTGGTATTTGGTGAGGGGAACAAGTCCGGCAAGTGGGCCTAGTAGTACCAAGTAGTCCTTTTTGCCGACCCCTGGCAGATACCTCAGTTGCCGCCGCGTACTAACCAAGGTGGGAGTGTAAAGATTCATTCCTCGGGACCGCCGAAAAATGAATGTTAACTGCCCCAGATGGGAATCGAACCCATAACGTGCCGAACCGAACGCACTGGGACCTGCGCCCCAACCCGCACGGCCGTCACGTCCTTTAGCTCAATAGTAAGGCACTGTGCTACTAACTCGATAAAATTAAAAGATAATTATTTACTATCCTCACAAAAGACAGGAAAATACACTTACTAGACAAACGGTCTAGACTTCCAATTCATTACAAAAGACTGATCTACATGTCTGTAATAAGGCCTATCTGGACATACGGAGTTGAGTTTTGGGCCCTTCTAAACCTTGGAATTCCTCTTTTATCCAATCCTTACAATCCAAAATCCTTCGTAAAATCCTCATTGCTCCTTACTTTTAGTCACAAATAAAATCATACCTAATGACCTTTATATTGCCTTTTTTTTTTTTTTTTTTTAACCCTCTAAAAACAGAAATAAAATGTGAATTAGTAGCGCATTACTGTGTAAGAAAGAAAAAGTAATTCGTATTGTGTCTTACCTTTTACTACCTTTGGTATTTTAAGGTTACCTGTTATTTTTAATTTTACATATGAGTTATCCATTCAGGAGCTATTTTGAGTCCGGAGGTGAGGGGCCTCCTCGTGTTACATCGCATATAATATAAAAAATAAAAATAAAAATAAATAAAAATAAAAATACAAATAATAAAGACAATAGATAATGGTGAAATGATAATAGAAACAGTCTGAAATCCAAAGAAGTGTGAGGGAGGGTTTATGTAGCTTAAGGTAATCCTTCCATTATAAACTCCCTAACCATCGAAACCCACTAATTTCTAACCTTGCTTCCTCTCCCCTTCTTATTAATCCTCCGAGACTAATATAATTAATATTACTTTTAAAAAATAATAAAGATTAAGAATATTTTTATAAACATTTGAGAAAAATTTATTATTTTTATTACTAAATCAAAATCAAATTTTAAATTACATTGTATTTTGTCTCCATAAAAAACATTATGTGAAAATGTCTCTTTTTCTCTTTTAATAATTCTAATTAACTTTTAAAAACTTAGTTTACAAAGAAACTTTTATTGCATTTTTGTTGGGAGTGCATTTTGCTGGATTTCCTATTTAATCATTTTTTTTTTATTGCAAAATAGACGCAAATATTAATTTTTTTGTACTCCAGGCAGTGAATATAAATGTTTCACCGTACCACCTTATACTTGAATTATTGTTTCCGAAAGAATAAGAATTTAATAAATTAAAATAATAATAAATAATAAATAAATAAAAGTACGGAAAGCATAAATATTTTCTGTTGACAGTTCGAAAACAAAACTAACAGAGTGCAAACGTGTGAATGAAGCGCAAGCGGCCTTTGTGCCAAAAAAGCGACACCCGATAGATAAGCCAAATTTATGGCTACTTGTACCAGTCTATCCAAATAACCCATCATCAAGCTTACTAGCGTAGAATTGCCTTAGCCTGGCACAGATAGGTAATAAATGAAGGAGTAGGTGGATGAAGGGGCTATGTAAATGGGCCTCTACATGTTGGCCAAGCCAGGGCGAACTCAGACATGCGCGAGCATGTGGATGGGTGGCTTGTACTAGTTGGCCTAAGCTCGTTGCCGATCCGTCGAGAGTCGGTTTTTTGGACACAGATCAAAGGGGTTCGTGAGAGCGCTCGTGCAGCATCATATTTAATCTTATTTAATTTCCTTTAATTTTCTTTTTTTTTTTTTAATAAAAATAATATAATCCCAGTGCAATGGCTGAAACCACTTATACGTCCACCATGCTTGCCTCTCTGAATAACACTGACATGTGGATGGCCCGCTCTTTGTTTACCGAGCATTTGTACAAGCCTCCAATTCGTGACGATCGGCCAACATGTGGATCCGCCTTAACACCTTTTGTATCTTTAGTGTGGATGGAGGAGGTACCTACGTAGCAAGTATGAGGAATCTGAATGTACATTTCAAAAACATACCAAGCTTCAACAAAAAAAAAAAATTGAACCTTGCTTTCTTAAAATTGACTGTTTGTAACATAGCCCCTTTAATCACATACCCCTTCATATTTAATCAGCTAAAATTCGATAAGTTGAAGTTAAAGGAATGTCGAAGGGTAATCGAGTCCCACTTATTTAGTATTCCTTAGTTATTGTTTCGTATTGGAGTTAAGGAGTTCACTATAACCTATACATGGATCATGATATATGGTTGACTTTGAAATACGAAGTTTTCTACATCTCGATATTTTCGACTGTATATAGTTACACAGCTCCAGCCTCCAATACAACTAATAACATTCCCAACACTTTCTGATGACTGACAGAAAATATCTGTACACTTCGAAACTGCATTTCATCTTTTATAATCCAGGAGTGAAATCTAGGAGAAATGCCTAGCTAGTATTTAGGTTTTCTTAATAAAATCTAAGAATGTCAAACTTTCTTTTTCTTAGGGGGTACCTCTTGACGGTAGACCAACCCACATTAGACAAATTATGCAAGTGTTCATTTAATTGTACTACTCATTACTAAAATTATATAACTGTAATTTACATGTACTCTGTAGAAGGGATTGTATTACTACATTTTTTTAAAAGGAAATACTATTTGCAATAACTAATAAAGCACTGCGCCGATTATATATAACTTTCTTAAAGTTTTGGTTTCATTTGCCTTTTGGCGCTGAAATGTCACAACCTGATTGACTATGGCCCTCCCCACCTAGTTTTGATCCTGAGTGCAAGGTCGTTCTCCTGAGTACGACCTTGGCACGGTGATAATATCTAAATATTACACGGTGATCACCATTATCATATTAAGATTTTCACCAATATCAATATAAGCAAATATTTCTACTATTGTTTCCTCTAATATATAAGATAAACAAAATGAGGTAATTAATATAAATTTTTTTTTCAAAATCATCATCATTTAATTTTTATCTGCAAAGAGTAACATACAACCAAAAAAAAAAAAAAATGATTCAGTACTCATCACACAACTTTCATTTACCACCATGCTTACGTCCCCAAATTTGTGTAGATTAGTTGAATCGTGTAGAAGATATCTCTTATGTTTGTGATTTTCACAAAAAAAAGACCAGGAAAGGTGAAATTTATGAACATTTTTCGGTCGTAAAAATTCGTATTTAATTGTTTAAATTCGACGAATGGTGCCAAAACTGGAGGATTAAAATAAATTCCAATAAATTCCACTAAATCACATTTACCCTTCGTCGTAAACCTTCGTCTTGCCCCACAGTATCTTTTAATAATACCCCACTTATTCCTGTTGAACAGATCCGTTACTTAGGACTAAATCTAGACAAACGACTGACGTGGAATCCTCATACAAGACTGAAAAGACAGGAAACTGCTCGTCGATTCCGACTATTACAACATTTACTAGACAAACGGTCCAAACTTCAAATCCATTACAAAATACTGATTTACATGACTAATATAAGGCCTATTTGGACATACGGAGTAGAGCTATGGGGCTCCACTAAACCATCTAATTCCTCTCGAATCCAATCCTTACAGTCCAAAATCCTTAATGCTCCTTACTTTGTCTTAGGCGTCTGGAAAGAAAATGGCCTCGAGATCTTATCCTTTTGAAATGTTTTTGGAGTTCTATCAATGGGTAGATGTTTTTATCATGTCATAATATCACTTACAGCAAATTTACTTGATGTGTATATATGTATACAGTTGTAAATATCAATAAATAAATTATTAAAAAAAAAAAAAAATTTATTAGATTTAGACTTCAATCTTAACCTCTACTTTATTTATTTAATTAGACTGACACTTATACTTTGTTTAGAGAATTATAAATATGTTTGGCCAGAACCAGATACCGTTCCTTCCAAAATAAACTTCTCAACCATCCAAATCCACTTGTTTCTAACCTGGCTTCTCCTTCATTACCTAATAATCCTCCTAGGCGTCTGAAAAGAAGATGGCCTCGAGATCTTCTTCTCTAGAAATGTTATTGGAGTTCTATCAGTGGGTAGATTCTCCACATGTTTTTATCATGTTACTATGTCACCTGCAGCAAATTTACTTGTTGTATATATGTGTATACAGTTGTAAATATCAATAAATAAATTATTAAAAAAAAAATTGTTTAAATAAATAAAATTTTATCATTTTAGTCTCAAACATTTTTATTCCTTTATATGTCCGACGTTTCGGCCAATTAGGCTATCCTTGAGGACAATGTTAATACAAATTTATAACCAAATAATTTAAAAAACTACTTCATGCAGCCTATTCTGCCCAGGTCATTTATATCAGTCCATAAATTGTTGTTGTGATAAATTTTACTGTTGTTCTGTGATAAATATTTTTTTTTTTTTTTTAATAATTTATTCATTGATATTTACAACAGTATACACATATATACAACAAGTAAATTTGCTGTAGGTGACATAGTAACATGATAAAAACATGTGGAGAATCT
>NW_027111122.1:359275-360539 GCF_000696795.3 Halyomorpha halys | reverse complement strand
TTGATTTGTGACAAAGTAAGGAGCATTAAGGATTTTACGAAGGATTTTGGACTGTAAGGATTGGATTCGAGAGGAATTAGATGGTTTAGTGGAGCCCCAAAGCTCAACTCCGTATGTCCAGATAGGCCTTATAATAGTCATGTAGATCAGTATTTTGTAATGGATTGGCAATTTAGACCGTTTGTCTAGTAAATGTTGCAATAGTCGGAATGATAAATAATTTTAATTTTTAATTTAATGTCAAAAGTGACTACTTTGTGTACTGAAATGATTTGGGCAGAATATAAACTGCATGTGAGAGGTAAAATTCGTCACGAATCCGTACAACTAGGTTTCGTTCGTTTAAAAATGTCTCGATGATCCTACAGTGCGTTTCTGGGCACTCAAGGTCCTCGAGCTTACGACATAAAATGCCATGTACAAGGATTAGAATGCTTTCCTACAGACGATAGAAATCATAGCTGTCGCTGCATTTCTGTTTAAATCTCTGCACACCTCTGAATGAAGTTTCATAAGGTGATGTCTCCTACTGAGGTGTCAAACAGTCCCATGTTATATATTTTCTGAACCAGCGACTTCCGATTAATATGTCAAAACCTGTCCTAAAATCTACAAATTTAGGAAGGGATAGAAACCATCCTTAATTTGTTAAGTTAAGCGTAACAACACAACTGCGTGGTACTTCCGTTCTTTGAAAGCCCCGCTTGTTCAGGAGACAACAGACCATATCAGGTACTGTGGACTTTTATAAGCGACTAAAGGAGGAAAAAGGAAAAACAGAGTCTTCCGATTCTTTCGCATTGCGGGTTCGTTATCCTTTGTTGAGACTGTATTCATGGTAGGAACAAAATTTATATTCATTACTCCCGTCTCTTGAAAGCCTAAAAAACGAAAATAAATTAATTTTTATAGAAACAGAAAAATAAAAAAAATATTTTTTCATAAATTTCATCGTCGCTGGTATTTCTATTTTTTTTTTTTTTTGTTTCGAAAATCACAGAAATCTTACAATAGGAGTTAATTTGGGCGCACCGCACAAGTAAAAAGATCGATTTTTTTCATTTTAGCGAACTTAAGGAACCTTCTGAGCATAATCGACGTTATATTGCATAGAATAGTAAAACAAATATATCTTTTATCTATTGTCTACAAGAGCCTATATATGCATATATGTTTCCCTTACTCCTTACCCACCAACCAGCCCTTAGTTAAAAGTATTCGTTTTATTTTTCTAAAAAATAATTTTTTCACAATTTTTCCTCTA
>NW_027111122.1:352851-359154 GCF_000696795.3 Halyomorpha halys | reverse complement strand
TTTTTTCTAAAAAATAATATTGTATAATTGTTGGCTCTGTATTAATTAATCCAAAGTGGACATGAGATATAAAATAACAGAATAGCATTAGTTAAACGAGATTGCAGAATTTACTCAATTTAATTTAGTCAATCGTAGTCTTATTCAAATAATACAAACGAAACGTACCCGAAATACCCTTAATTGTAAGATTCTGTTTAAGAGGCAAAAAGTTGGCTCACATTAAATAGTTTAATTACAATTTTAATTTTTCTTTGGCAGCACCCAGACCATCTTTCTTTTATATATATTTATTTAGAGAGAAGCAGAAGGGTGAATAATTAAAATTTATCTTTAACTTCCACTGATCATTTAAAAGTAAACCCTTGCTCCCAACTTTCTATGCGATAAAGAAATAACAAAAGTACTTGTACCAGTAAGTACTTAACTAGAAAGCCCAACGATAGGAGGCGTCACCTTAACGGAACTTACGGAGGAAAGTTCGATTTATCACAATTGCGTAATCTTTACGCACTGCAGCCTGTGGTCTCGCCAGTAATGTCACTTTCTTCGCGTCCTCCATGTCTCAGGGAGGTCCTCCAGGATTCGTTACAGGCGTCAGGAAGGAGTCGCCGCAGTGTCAATCATCTGCTGGCATGGATCGACGGTAAATGCGTGATTTATTGATTTTAACATCCTCACGTGCTCAGGATATATCAGGAAGGATGTATTATCGGACATGTTTCCCACCTGCAGCTTGATATAAAAGAAGTAAAAGGCTTGAAGTAAAGGCCTCTTCAGGAACCTCAATCAGGTCAGTTGGAATGACAGTAAAATGGACGAAGGACTTTCTGATTGATCGTGTAGGGGTAATACTGATGAATTACCGGGAAAATTTTGAAATCCGGTCATTCTAAATTTGTAGTAGAGGTGGGTACTAAGAAAGTGGAGGGGATGCTGAGTGCTTCTTTATCGTTCGTTTTACTTTATTCTTTCAGGAAAAATGTCAAACAAGCTTTCTGTTTATTAAGAATCGAAAAAGACATTAGACAAGATCCATACTGTTCTATATCTCATTACAAGTAAGTCAGTCAGTCGGGCTAACGGACTGTCAGTCGGGGTCTTGATGATTGATTGAGCCTAGCCTTGCCGATTTACTATGTCATTCCCTTTATAAGAATGTTATTGGACCATACATTGCAAATCTGTTTTATCTGATATATAAAAATGAATATATGTTTGTTCGTATTTTATGCTCTACCTTTGATCTGATTTTGATAGGGCTATTTGCGACTAAAGTATCGGTGAAAGCAAAACTTAAAAAAAAAAAGAGAGAAGAAGGAATAAGATCTGACACAATAGAACTGCTGTAACATACAGGCTTTATTGTAGTACTATAGCCCAAGAGGAGAAAAAAATAGTTATTTCACCCCAATTTTCGATAACTTAATTGAAAACTATGAATAATTATTAGTCTAAATTGATGAGTCTACCAAGTATAGGTAAGGGAAATAAAAAATGGCGGCTGTTTCAAAATATTAAAAATAATTAATTTTTTATTCGGAGCTCTATATCTTTACAACTACTTAAAAAAAATAGAAAATCTAAGAGAGAATCATTTGAAGTAGAGTAAATTTAAATGGCAGACTTATGTGTCTAAGGATATATTTTTTTAAAAATGCAACATCTTACGCAAACAACTAGAAATTAACTTTTTGTGAGTATATTTTGTCAAATATCATAAAAACTACTACTCCAACAAAGATAAAAGTTATGAAATATTTTGTAGTAAATTTAACTAGCTTTAATTTGAGTGCTTGCAGACATCTGTATGTCCAATGGTTTCTGTAATAAAGTTTTCACAAATCAAACTTATTGTCCGAACAACTATAAATCAATTTATTTTAGCAAATATCATGAAAACTACTATTCCTACGAAGGTAAAGGTCATGAACTACTTTATAGTACAATTATTTAGCTTTAATTTGAGTGCTAATAGACATTTGTACGTCGAATGGTTATTGAGATATAGATTTCTCAAAATAGATTCACTAACTACTGATATTTTTGTACATTTTTATGAAATGTTGATTTTTAAAAGGCTATATCTCGAGAACTATTTGATATAAATAGCTCTATTAGGGCTAATATTCCAGCAAATTTACTCTACTTTAAATAATGAAAAATTAATGTTTTTTTTAAAGGTTTTAAAACAACCGCCATTTTTATTCCCCCTACCTATACTTGGTAGACTCATCAGTTTTGACTATTAATTATACATAGTTTTCATTAAAGTAATTAAAAATTGGGGTGAGATAACTGCCTTTTTTTCTTCCCGGCTTTTGTACTGTTGGGTTCGGTACATCTCTTTATATACATTCGATCAGTTGATCCCCTCAGTCTGCTGATATCGAAATACAGTTGATTCAGGCCGTAACCTGCGAGATGTTCAAGACTTTCCCGGGAAGGTTCTAGGCTATTCAGATTTATGGGGTAAAAAAATATTAACAAAATTACGCATTTTTGCATCATTGTTATATAATAAATTTGTCAACAACAACAAGTTGTGAATGATTTTTTATTCACTAAAAATTAAAAAAATATAATAAGGTTTTCAACAAAGAATCAGTTTGGTAAAAAAATAAATCATATTCATTTATAGAGTCGTCACAAACATTTAAACTAAAAACTAGACATTTTTGAACTTAATTTATTTGGAGAAATTTTTTCTGGGGTATATTGCTCAAATAATGGTTCATAACTCCTTTCATTTTTATCCAATTCTTACGTTAGTATTTTAGTAGTAGATTTAATGTCATTATAAGGGCGAAATATTGGTTTCAAAGAAAGAAGAACGTTATGATATTATTTCGATAATTGTTTTTGATTTAAAGATTATCTGACATGGCCCATAGGCCTTTAGGCGAAAGACATATTTTAATGAATTGTCACAACTTAATAATTGATGTATGTGATCAAATATTAGTAATATGTGTAGAGGAGTAATATGATAACAATAATTTAAAAAAAAAATGTTTAGGATATTTCTTTGATAAAGACCTTTTCAAGAAAAACTTTTCAGACGTATTCCTTTATATATCCAATTATAATTTGTTTAGTTAGATGAGGTTTATGCCCTTTGGTGGTTTGGGTGCAGAGCCATATATCACTCACAAGTTGAGTAAATATTGGTTTTTGCTGCAAGGCAAAAAAAAATATTTTCTAAATATTTCGAAAATTGGTACTTAAGAATTTCTTGAGATTCTAAAATTTTTATTTAATGTGATTTACAATTATACAAGTAATAAATACAATAAGTAAATATGTTGTATGTTTCATTTACACTTGAAAATCTTGGGAAGGAACCACCCATTGGTGGTACTCAAGCATTAATTTAAATTAGAAGGTCCCGTGTTCATCTGCGTTTCAGGATTATCAAGGATTGTTAAGGATGAAAGATTAAGAATTAATGGTTTAGGGTGGGTAAGGAGTTTGGAACAAAAAGACGCATATCTGTTTTGGGAAAAATCTGCAAGGAATTGGATGTTAAGGTCTTTGTAGATTTTGTGGTTTTTATTTGTTACGTAATACAGAGCATCAAGGATTCTACGTAGGATTTTGGATTGTAAGGATTAATAGATTAGATTTTTATTCAGGGCGATCAACATCTAGGTTCTTACATACTTAAGGATTGTAAGGATTGGATGCGGGAAGAATTTGATGGTTTGGTGAAGCCCCAGAGCTCAATTCCACATATCCAAATTGGTCTGATTATCGTAGTGAGTACTAATTTTTTTTAGTGAATGGGAAGTTTAGAGCGTTTGTCAAGTAAGTGTTGTAGCAATCGAAATATACGAGCAGTTTCTTGTCGTTTCAGTCTTGTGTGTGGATTCCAAGTAAGTCACTTGTCAAGATGGAATCCTAAGGAATCTGTTCAACAGGAGATTCTAAAAATTAATGTGAACTTTGTTTCACCCATAAAAAATATCTTTTTTAGGCTACTGCTTTCCGCATCTTTGTTGATCTTGTCTATCCACCTGGTTTTGGCATTCATTGTTGTGGAGAGGTGTCCTGATGGATTATTTCAAGCCACATTTTCCGTCCATCTCTACTTCCTAGCCTTCATGCCGTGAAATATTGACTGACCAGCCTCTGCAAGCAGTTCACCGTTAGTTCTTCTGCTCCATGTGTTAAGGATCTGATCCCAGATAGCTCGTGTAATTGGACGGAGGACTTTTCGTTCAAATCTCTCGAGTCTGCTTTCTAGACTACTTGTTAGCACCCAGGTCCCGCAGCTGTGTTATGGATATGCTTTATCGTTGAGATGGTAATCCTCAGTTTCAGATTTTTAGAGATTTTTCGGGATTTCACAATTCTTGATAGAGCAAAGGAGGATCTGTTCGCCCTTTTTGTTTGATATAAATTATTATATTTAGTTATTTAAACATTATTACACATTGAAGTAATGATTTAATTAGTGGCTTAAGTACCTCTTTGAATGTATAATAACTGGAAATGAGAATTATAACCACAATCTCTTTAATTGTCATACCTTACTTTTCTCTTCAAGAGTCTTTAAGACTTTTTACTAAAATATGGTATATAATAACAATAACTGGTCCCAACATTAGAAATTGGTCCTACCTAATCATATACTCAAAATATTATATATTCTGTAATCAAATAAATGCAATTATCATTAAAGCGTTCTTCGGTTTAATTGTTTTTATTTATTTATTCCAATTTACAAATGGAGTGATATAGACATGTAGAGAAATTACCCATTGGTACCACTATAACCATATTTCTACACAAGAAGGTCTTCTGGCCATCTTTTCAGGTGCATCAGAGGATTGTGAGGAATAGAAGAAAAAGCAATGTTAGATACTGGTGGTTTTTGATGGTTAGGGAGTTTATAATGGAAGGATTGATATCTGGTTTGGGTTAGATCGGTTACAAATGGAACATTAAGGTCTTTATGAATGATTTTTTTTCGTGACAAAGTAAGGAGCATTGAAGATTTTACGAAGGATTTTGGATTGTAAGGATTGGATACGAGAGGAATTCGAAGGTTTAGTGGAGCCCCAAAGCTCAACTTCGTATGTCCAGATTGGCTTTATTACAGTCATGAAAAACAGTCTTTTGTAATGAATTGGAAGTTTAGACCATTTTTCCAGAAAGTGCTGGAATAGTCGAAATCGACGTGCAGTTTCCGGTCTTTTCAGTCTTGTGTGAGGATTCCAGGTTAGTCGTTTGTCCATATGTAGTCCAAGGTAGTAGATCTGTTCGACAAGGTAAAGGTGATTTGTTGAGATTTATCCTCCAATTACGGCACCATTCTTTGAGGGTTTCGATATTCCATACGATTGGAGATGGGATTTTCCCAACTCCCAGTTTGGGATGCAATTAAAAGATTCGCAATATTTAAGAAAATATCCTAAGCGTACGAATATTTAAGAAGTAGAGAACATTTGTTTATTGTAAAGGTTAAACTGACGTTAATACATGGATGAGAATTAATATTGTCTTGATTTACGCGCCAACTAATTTCAATGATTCTTCACAACCCACTTCAATTGCTATATGTGTTAAGACTACAGATTAGGCTTCACGATTAGCATTACACATATAATTATATGTTTTCGTTGTATATAATGTATTTAAATTAATATTATGGTGAAAGTATGGGAAAAGCCGATAACGTTCACTAACCATCTCGTCCTTAGCTTTAAGCGAAAACTCTCGCATCCTGAATAAGTTGTTCTTAATAAATCATTGAATCATTTCTCGTTTTCTCCAATGATTCATTCATTAAAAAAAATTAAAATATTAACAGTATTATTATAATAAATGTGTGTTTAATTCAAACATTACGAATACTAGTTTATTAATTATTATTCTATATTATTAAAATATTACGAGTAATATTTTAATAAATATGTGTATAATTGAAAAATTACTAGTACTACTTTAGTTAATATTTGTTTAATTAAAATATTACAAGTAATATTCTAATAAATATGTGTTTAATTAAAATATTAGGAGTACTACTTTTGTAAATATTTGTTTAATTAAAGTATTACGAGTACTACTTTATTAAATATTTGTTTAATTAAAACATTACGCGTAATATTTTAATAAATATGTGTTTAATTAAAATATTAGTAGTACTACATTAGTTAATATTTGTTTAATTACAAATAATATTCCAATAATATATGATTAATTAAAATAATACGAGTACTACTTTAGTAAATATTTGTTTGATTAAAACATTACGTGTAATACTTTAATAAATACGTGTTTTATTAAAATATTAGGAGT
>NW_027111122.1:350799-351606 GCF_000696795.3 Halyomorpha halys | reverse complement strand
AACTACGAGTACTACATTTGTAAATATTTGTTTAATTAAAATATTACGTGTATAATTAAAAATTTTACGTGTAGTATTTTAATAAATATGTGTTTAATTAAAATATTACAAGTACTATATTAGTAAATATTTGATTAATGAAAATATTATGAGTAATATTTGTTTATATATTTGATCTATTACAATATTATGAGAATTTTAATCTAAGATATCTAAAATCATATAATGTTTTACCTTAAACTATCAGTCACTTATCATAACTTAATATGAACATTATTCTCTTTACATGAACAAATTTTCTAAAGATTCCTTCAACAACTTATGAAATCAGTCTTTGCAAAAAATATTTATAAAAGAATTTATAAAAAATTCAGTTACCATGTTTTACGACATAACGCCTCATATTCAATTTCAGTTTCGTGAGACGTTTCATTTTTGAGCTAGGCTGCCAGTGAGAAAATTTTATGATATTTGGACGTTGAAAACATGAATTCGAAATTTTTCATTGTCTCAATACTTTCTTTGACTATATATAATAACAAGCTGCCCGGCAATGTTTCGCTATTTCTATATTTGAGGAAGTATATACATTAATTGAACACTATTGAAACTTTAATATCAATTATTAAATTTAGTTAAAATTAAACATTCACAAATACTTTATCATTATGGTATTGGTAAGGTAAATTGAACTAATACATGCTATAATGGTGTGAGAAAGAAAGTTTTATTAAAAAATATAAATAACTTCAACACTGCTCAATAACTTCAACACTACTCAATAACTTCAACACTACTCAATAACTT
>NW_027111122.1:345521-349659 GCF_000696795.3 Halyomorpha halys | reverse complement strand
ATTTAGAGGGATAGAACACCTTGGTGTTTTATCCTTCTGAAGCATGTGAATTACTACTGGACATAGTGTTGTATCCCTCTGAGGTACAGATATATAAATAATAATAATAAGGCTTATCGAACCCCAAGGTTCAATGCCGATACCACAAGTTCTTCTCTACATACATCTGTCTAGTGACGTCCCTCCTAACCTAAAGCACAAACAAATTTTACAGCATTAAGTATTAGTATACATACAAACATTTTGTTCAGTTAGGCTTTTCCTAGTGTAACTTATACTGGCAGGACAGTATTTGCTTTCAAGACAGTAGCTTTACTACTATAACATTCACTGTAATAAGTCACGGTATACCTCGTGCGAAAGTATTGTCATGACAGTACATGTCTGGACGGTAAGTATTATAAAGTTGAAACATTTCACATTTCAGTGGCTGCGATAGTTCTTGCCGTGACTGTAAAGTTTCTGATTTTAAAATTAAAAAAAAAAAATTTCCGATCCCTCTAAAAGTAGAAAATAAAACATGAATTAGTAAGGCATTTATGTGTTACATCAAATTAAATACATTTTTCTACCGTTGGTACTTGAAGGTATACAGTGAAATGCTTAGCTGAGGTCTGATGTGTCCATTCTGTCGTGAATTCTACTAAAATATTTGGAGGTGAGGGGCCTCTGCGTAATGTTTGAGCAAATAAAAACAATTAGTAATTAAAGACAAAAGAGAATTAGTAAATAATAAGAATAGTTAGAAGTCAAAAAATAGTAGCGTAGGTAGAGGAAGTGGAAGAAAAGAAAGTATTTAAAGTATGATGTTTATGGGATTTTTGGGGCCCTTTCTGCACTGCCACCTCGCAGGAAGGGGGATGGGGTGACTGATCGGAATAGTGGATTGAAGGAAGCAGGGAGGCTGTCAAAAAACTTGATGTGTCTGCGTGTGATGTGCTGTTGTACTGCTTCTAGTTATAGTTTGTTATAGTGTGCTCTTCTGGTATTGTTGTAGTGATTTCAGGGCTGATGGGTAGAGGAAATGTAGCAGATGTACTCCGTAGCTTCACTATCAACTATCGCACCACATTTTATAGTTGATGGTGCTGTAAGAATTACAGTATTATGCTGGATTCATAATATAAATTCACATAATAACACTGATACGAATTTCTACACTATTACACAAATTACAGAGAAAGCTTTAAGATGAAGAGTCGATTTTATTTACTTAACACTAAGTGAAGAGGAGCATAACCAATAGAAACTGACAGTGTTGTTACATAAAGTGTTTTGTACTGTCACTAACATGTCACTTGTCGCGGAGTGACAATCATCCCATAACGACCGTTCCAAGCTGTCGAACACTATCGAACCATGGTTTTTTTCTTTCTTTACCAGCACCTTATTCACCAATTGTGTTTATAAATTTCAATGGTTCGTGGTTCCACTTCCTAACTTATAAACAGGGTTCAGTGCCCTAACTGAAAATATGAATTAAGGATTTCAAAAAAGATAACTGATCTGTATTTTTTTTTTATTCAATACCAGATCGGCATGGTTAATATAACAGCTATTTTTTTTTTGTTAACAATTTATAAGTGGGAGGGGGATACACTCTTGTGCAAAATACACCCCCCCCCCCCCAACTATATAAAACGCTTGAAATATTGAACAATTGTGAATAATAACGATGAATTATAAAAAATAAAATAAAATAAATGGATACAAATAATAATTCTTAAGATGGGAGAAAAAAAAAACTTTAACTGCCCGGTAACGGGGAGTGGAATTTTATAAACCGTTTTTTTATGAAGTCTTCTATTGATTCCGTTTGTAGTTCACGATTCAATTTGCTGTTTCTTACAAACCGAGGAGCATCCACTGCGATCCTTAAGACCTTATTTTGAAATGATATTTTTTTTCCTTTCGTAAACGATGCCCCTTCCAAACTTCGCAGTCGTAATGGCCTAAGTATTGTTTTAAAAATAAGAATAATTGTTCCTGGTTTTAATTTAGATTTTCTTTAACATTAATTTCCTTAATGTTCCGATGTTAATGTAACCGATCTAACCCGAACCAGATATCAATCCTTCCATTATAAACTCCCTAACCATCAAAAACCACCAGTATCTAACATTGCTTTTTTTTCTATTCCTGACAATCCTCCGAGGCGCCTGAAAAGAAGATGGCCACGAGACCTGCTTCAACATCACTAGAGTGTTACCAATAGGTAGTTTATCTACACGCCTGTACATTACAATTTAACTGAGATCAAATTAACTAAATGTATTACAATGTACAGTTGTAAATATCAATAAATAAATAATTAAAAAAAAATTTTATTCTAAAGCATTTTTATAAAATTTGAAATTTTTTTATAACATAATACAAGGTGCCCCAAATAAATTTTGGATGTTTTTTTTAACCATAAGCCTAGGCAACCCCATGGTTTCCTTAGCGTTCGATCCCGTATCTCGATGTTGACTCGGAATTCTTTCTTCAGTGCTCAAAGATAAACACTGTCCGTCTTGCAATCTAGCTTTCGCCACCAGCTCGCCGATTTCTCAACTATCCCACTGGGGGTTACTGCAGTGAGTTCCCACAAATACAAAAAGCGAACCGCTCGTTAAGTAGCCCGTGGCGAAATATTCAGATATATGATAATTTAAGGAAGATAAGTGTGACAATGAAGTTGAAAATTCTTAAGGAGTTCAATATGAGAACTTAAGATAGGTTTCTACTGTAAATTTGGGACGAAATAATAAATTAATGTGACAAAAGATATTACAGGTAAATGTAATACACAGTACCTAATTATTCAGTATTTTTGAAATTTATTAACCAATTTTTACATAAAAATGTGGTAAAGAATAAATTGCAAAAGCAAAATAGATTTCGTTTTCGAGAAAATTTGTAGGTCACTTTGGTTGATATCGAGTATTAATGTGTAATACTCCTAATAATTGTTTAGTTTCCTCAATGTGTATTGTTGGACAATTCAAAAATGGCTCTTTGTATATCAATCCTGACTGATTTTATGTTTCTAATTTGTCGTTTATTTTGCTGTAGTTATATTTAATCTTATTGCCGAGTCCATAACATAATGAAATTATAAATAAGGACCGATATGTGTTTTTAATCCCGATTCAATACGGTGATCGTATTTAATAATCGCCTTTTGTATTTAATTTAATTTTATTTGTAACTAATCATCAAAAGTTTATTCGAATTGGATTCAAATGCAAACTCTTTATTCGAATTTCATTTAATTTGACACATATTCAATAAAGCAATTAACACGTATTTTTTATGCAGTTAAACACCCAGATACACTTTATAACATATCATATTTACGATAATATGATAATAATAATACCTAGTATTACTAATACTATAGCATTATTACAAGATGATAGGAGGAGATAAGGGACCACTCCCTGAAGACCGGGGCCCCGCCCCTCTCCCTGGATGGCCCGGAATGTCCCGAACAGCGGAACACTGACCTAGATCCGTTCGGTCGTGGAGTGTCGTTCCTCATCATCGCCTCCTGTGGTTTAGTACCTCGTTGGATCCAGCTTTGTTCTTCCTCTCTTCATTGACCCTCAAAACACCTGTATTATTTTTTTCAGAAATATATTTTTAATTTTACAAGACATAAATAAAACAATTTATAAATTTTTAAGAAATCAAGAAATAATCATACAAATTCATTATTAAAATTTATTTAAAAAAAACATTTCATGAGCAAATTCGTTTTCAATTTTTTTATTTCCCACAAAATCATATTTACCCTTCGTCGTTAACTCAGTACTCACAGTATCTTTAACTAATTTTTTTTTGTTTTTTTATTATTTATTTATTGCTATTTACAACTGTACATTATAATACATTTAGTAAATCTGATCTAAGTTAAATTGGAGTGTTACAGGGATGTAGAGAAACTACTCATTGGTAGCACTCTAATGACATTTTACATTAACTGGTCTCGTGGCCATCTTCTTTTCAGACGCCTCGGAGGATTGTCAGGAATGGAAGAGGATGAAAGATTAGACACTAAGGGGTTTGAGTGGTTAGAGAGTTTATAATGGAAGGAGTGATATCTAGTTCGGGCTAGATCGGTTACATAGGGAACATTAAGGTCTTTATGAATGAG
>NW_027111122.1:335671-344879 GCF_000696795.3 Halyomorpha halys | reverse complement strand
ATTTACTTTAAAGGTTCTATCAGTGAGGTAGGAGCGGATTATAAGGCAATATGTAGGGGGTAGGAATTCCTTAAATAATAACCCATTTTCCTGTCGAACAAATTCGTTACCTAGTTCTTGACAAACGACTGACTAAGAATCCTCATCAAGACTGAAAAGACAGGAAACTGCTCGTCGATTCCGACTATTACAGCACTAACTAGACAAGCAGTTTAAACTTCCAACTAATCAAAAAAGACTCATTTACATGGCTGTAATAAAGCCTATCTTAACTTACGGAGTTGACCTTCAGGGATCCACTAAACCATCTAATTCCTCTCGAATCCAATCCCTACAGTCCAAATTCCTTCGTAAATTCCTTAATGCTCCTTACTTTGTCACAAATCAAATCATCCATCAGGACATCAATGTTCCATATGTAACCGATTTAGCCCAATCCAGATACCATTCCTTCCATGATAAACTTCTCCACCAACTAAACCCACTTGTTTCTAATCTGGTTTCTCCTTCAATACCTACTAATCCTCATAGGCATCTGAAAAGTAGATGG
The DNA here is from genome assembly GCF_000696795.3 of Halyomorpha halys. NCBI lineage: Eukaryota > Metazoa > Arthropoda > Insecta > Hemiptera > Pentatomidae > Halyomorpha > Halyomorpha halys. Next base: position 344,329 of record NW_027111122.1, on the reverse strand, counting down.
TCTAGAGATATTCTCGCCTTGAAGTATTATTAGAGTTCTATCAATGAATTGATTCTCCACATGTCAGTCTCATGTCATTGTAGAACTAACATCAAATTTACTTGTTGTAGATATTACAGTTGTAAATATCAATAAATGAATTATTAAAAAAAAAAACCTTTTTGAGTGTAAAATCTTTCCTGTATATATCTTTATTTCACAAACTAAACGTTAATTCTATCAAACAATAATCTGAAATCATTTGACTATTATTTAAATTAAACGCCTTTATTTGAGAGTGAATATTGTTTTTTAATACATGAGAGCTAGTTTTACTTTTTCTGTAGTTGCGTAGTCCTTTTCATTTTTACCTATAGTCGAATAATTCGTCTTAAAATATTTTATGATGTTTAGCAGTTTATGTATTTTATTTTTACAATCACACTTAACTGGCTAGATTCATACCCCTAAATTAGATCTCTCTAATAATGAGTAGCAGAACGTGGATTATATTGTGGAGATGATTGGGGGTGCGGTCAGTGAAGAAGACCAACAAATAATAATTTGTTTATTATTGCCAACGTTACGGCCAAGATTTCAAGCCTTCGTCAGGGCTAAGAACAAAAAACAAGATAACAACCAATGAATAAGAGGATTAACAGACTGATTAGAAAGCAACTACAATGGATATATAAATAATGTTAAAAGGCATGAATTTTCTTAGTATTATAAGAAAATAAAGGCTGTATGAGATAAGTAATAATAAAATTAAATAAGAGGAAAGTGCAAATAATAAAATATATATGAAAATCTAGTTAGTAAATAAATGTACAAGATGATAATTATTTAAAATAAAGTGATGAAAAAAGCTGAAAATAAGGCGTATACAAAGGTAATTAAATATGTTTTTATAAAAACAGGATTAAAGAAATAAAATATAAAGAAATATGAATTTTTTAAATTAATAAATTAAAGTTATGGAAAAAAATGAGAAAGAAAATATATGTAACTAATGAAATATATATTTAAAAAATCATTAAAATAATATATTTGTGAAATACATAATGAATATATTTTCCCTCTCATTTTCAATAACTTTAATTTTAAATGTTTTACTGGGACAATACTGTTACCATAGTATTTTTGCAAACATTTTAATGTTGATTAACCTATTTCTGAATTTTTAAGAGGTTTTCCTTATGTTAGCAATGGTCTATGTGCGCGTGTGTACGTGTACCCGTGTGTGTGTATGTAACACAACATAAACAATAGATAGATACAAAATATTAAGGAATTTTTCTTTCATTCATCTGTCAGTTTTATATCAACTATTGTTGTTGCTCTGTTTTTTTTTTTTTTTTGTTTTTTTTTCTTTCACTTTATTGTTTTTATGTTTTATTATTCCTGCATTTCATTAATAAAGTAAGTCATCAATTTTTTATTTATTAACAGTTTTGGTGCTAGATAACAACCCGGTAAAAGGAAGATTTCATTTAAATGTTGGAAGAAATTCTTTTACCTACTGATAATTCTAAACCAAAACTGTTTATTAAATTATAACAATACAATGAAAATGGACTTGATTGATTTTGGAATGCAACATCAAAAATAGTGTAGATATGATTTGCATTACATTTATTATATTATGTTTTATAAAGAAAAAGCCATTAAAGTCACCGTACTGTGTATTGTTGCAGAGGCGATAAGATCCCCAAACTGCCGACGACGGACGAGGAGAAGAAGGAAATGCTGAAGAAGGTGATGACCGCGGTGATGCAAAGACCAGGAGCCAGGGCGCGCCTCAGTCAGGTCCTGCCCATCCTCCGGCAGATGACAGGCCCTCAGAGATTGGCTTTGGCCTCGCTGGTCATGGCCCAAGTCATGGCAGGTAAGTGTCCAAATGTATCTTATCCAAAGCTCTAAAGGAGTTTTTGCCATTTGTCACAAAACCAAAATACCTAGAAATGCTTGAAAAATAAATTAACCAACGTCGTTACCCACATGATAGTGTGTTTCAAGGAGACAAACATGGTAGACGTCGGGCTCTTATCGACTGTTACCTAAGATTAAGATTATTTTCTTTATAAAAAGACGTGAGAAAACATAGCAATCGGGAAAGGAAGATCATCAAAATGGTACTAAATACCCTATAAATTCAACTTTCATTGTATAATTTTTATTTGATACTTCTAAATTCAATTACCCAGACATTTAATGTATATTAGGGGTATTCATGATCTATGTTAAAGCGTGTTAAATGGAAAAACTCGTGTTAAATCGAAAAAAATTGGCTTCTTTTGCCGTGGTAAAACGAAATAACATTTAACATGGCTGAGAGTCTGTTACTTGGTCAGTTAAATCGAGAATGACGTCACACAATAGACCAGTTGAGATCGCCGCCATATTAGTTGTTGTGACTTTCAATACAGTTGTCAATTAGCTCATCTTCATTCTCTTCTTCACAAGTTTAAAGATCAATAAGACACTCATAAGCTAAACTTTCACACAAATTCCACTTTTCACTCACTCTAGGCATGTTTTAATTAATTACTTAAATCAAAACTGAAGTAAACAATAACATGAGGGTCTGGAAGGAAGGTTATAAACAAAAAGGCTTATACAACAAGTTGCTGAGAAAATCCGCTAGGGGCTCTTATGCATTTAACGTTTAACATGACTTCAAATAGGGCTGCTCACAATCCTATAGTTATAACATTTAACATGGTAAAACATATAACATTTAACACAACATCATGAATACCCCTATTGTATGTATATTCGGGCTATTTAAAATAAAATTTAAAAAAAACAAAAACCGTTAAATAAATAATATTTTCACTTTCTTGAGCCTGGTTTTTATTGTCTAAACAAAATAATTTGTATCCCAGTTAAGTCTAAAAAAACTCTTTATTACTTCCTTACAAGTCCAACATTTCAGCCTATTCGGACATTTAAAAGTTTTAAGATTGTATTTTTTAAAATTCAATTTGGATGTTAAAAATCATCACTGGGTGGAAATAATGTGTATGATACTTTATTTCAAATCATATAAATTAACTTTAGTGATTTTTATTGTTTAAATAAAATAATGTGTATCCTAATTAAGTCTCAAAACACTCATCATTACTTCATTAAAAGTCCAACATTTCGGCCATCTTCTTGGACAATCTTAAATATAAATTTACAGCTATTTCTGAAATGCAAACCATATACGAGTACTTCGTAATAAATAGTCTACATTAAGTTATGATGGAAAGTTAATTTTTCGTATGTGCAAATACGTATTCAAGGAAGAACTCAATTTTTATTTTCTTTATGATCATTTATACCTTTGTTATTTATATAATTTTCATTGAATATTAAAAAAATAGTGTCATTGTTTTATTCTCTATTTCGTCCTTAATATACTGATTTTTGAACTATGTAAATAATGTTTTTTGTTAGGTTTTATGATTCTTTTTCAAACCCTAGTAAAAGCGTGGAATGCGGCCGGTTATCTTTGCATGGACACCTCTTAGTAAGAGAGTTAAAGATCATTTTTCACCGAACTAACGAGTTTACTGAAAATTGTTTTCAAGAAGATGGTGTAAAATCGATGATTAAATGTCACTTCCAATAAGTCGATTTTATCCAATTTTACTCCGATAACAAAACAGATGCTGTAACACTCCAGACATATACGTAAATATTATTATTATGCCAGATTGTTTTCGTATTTGAGCTGGACTGAGCACGAACACACGCTCGTTTTGAGATACTTGGGTGTTTGGAATTTAAGAGGTGTATACATTATAAGGCCTATATAGGAAATACGAAATTGAGCTTTGGGACTCCACTAAACCATCGAATTCCTCCAGTATCCAATCCTTCGTAAAATTTTTGTGCTCCTTACTTTGTCACAGATCAAGTCATCCATCATGAGTTCATTGTTCCATATGTTGCCGATTTGGCCAGAACCAGATACCAATCCTTCCATGTAAAACTTCCCAACCACCCAAACCCACTTATTTCTAACCTAGCTTCTCCTTCATTACTTAATAATCCTCCTAGGTGTCTGAAAAGAAGGTGGCCTCGAGATCTTCTCCTCTAGAAATGTTATTGGAGTTCTATCAATGGGTAGATTCTCTACATGCTTGTATCATGTCACCATGTCACCTACAGCAAATTTACTTGTTTATATATTTTTAACCAGTTGTAAGTAACAATGAATAAATTATTTTTAAAAATTTTAAGATTTTTAAAATTTAAGCATCATAATTTTCTATCCCCTTTGTTTATTATTATTTCTTTAATTAGAGAAATACATAGTTAGTAAATCTGATAATCCCCTTTGGCGTCTGAAAATAAGATGGCCTTGAGAACTTCTTTTCTACTAACGTTATTGGAGTTCTATCAATGGGTAGATTCTACATGTCTGTATCATGTAATTTTACAGTAAACTTACTTGTATATAATTGCATACAGTTGTAAATAACAACAAATACACTATTAAAAAAAGAAAAGAGAGAGAGATGTATATTCAAAGAAATCTGATTCCAAATTTTTCTGATCTTTATATTTACCCTTACTATATATTTCATATTTAGGTAAAGGAAATTGAAAAATAACAATAAATAAAATAAAATATTTTTTAAAAAATGGAAAAAATAAAAATTATAATAATGTAATATATAATGTTGTATATTTCTCGTGAATTTTATAATTAATCAAATTATTTCAATACTTCATCTCTCTCATTTTTTTTTTCAATACAATTTTATTTATTCATAAACATTACATCTGCTACAACTTTGGGCAATAGAAGTGATAAATGATCACATTAATACTAAAATTTTTAAAAAATAAAAAAAATTAACTATTTACATGAAGAAATAAGGAGAAAATAAAATAAGTAAACTATTGAATTAACATAACGATAAAAAAATAAAATAAGCACTAGTCACATTTACAATATTATGCCTGATCTCTAAATAGGAAAAAAAGGTAATCACGATAAACGCCTAATCACTGAAAAGCAATGAAGAGTTTTCTTCAACCAACTTGTTTTTCATCAGGGAAATTCTCTTTCGATTCTTTATGAAAAGTTAATCACTCTCCATTACATTAACAAAGGAATTTGGAGAATTAGTTTACAGCCGCTTAGAAATCCTTTAAAGAACATGTTCCAAAGAAGTCGGATTGAATGCTTCCATGGTACGGGTTCTTCATCAAGCTTAGACTTCTTCACTAAACCAGTCGGTTACGCTCGTTAAATTAGGAACAAATAGATTATTTCACTAAGATTTGATATTTATTTTTTAAATTTTTATTATTAATTTTCTAATTTTTAGAATATCACTAAAAGGCTTCACAAAACAAAGCATTAAGCCTCTACTACATAACAGGTGTCTACCAACTTTGGTAGTTGAAATTTCTGACAAATTCCCGATTCTTAAAGAATTTTCCCTGAAAAATTTTGGCTTTAAACAATGAATATCTTGGATAATTGAATATAAAAATATATATTAAGATATTAAAAAAAAAGGTTAATTTTTCTTTCTAAAACCATAATTCAACTTGAGCTTTGATAAAGAATATACATAGCTATAATTTTACATGAGTTAGCCAATTGCAAAACTCGTTAACCGCAAGTAAATTATTTTTTTCCTAAATTAAAAAAGAAAAAGAAACAAGTCACTAATCCATAGTATGTATCTATAGTAGAAATTCCTGATTAATTCCCAATATTTTTTTTAATTCTCGGCTTTTGAATAATGAATATGTTGGATAATTGATTATGAATATAAATCAATTTATCAGAAAAAAAAACAGCAATGTTGATTTTACTAAAAACCATTATTCAGCTTCAATTTTGATAAATGAAATATATTGCTACATTTATACGCGGCCATTTATATTGGCCAATTGCCAAACTTTTTAACTACCATACAAATAATTTTTTTACAGAAAATAAAAATATGATTTTCGAGTTTATTCTTCAAGACGATTTTTTGAAATTCCTAAATTACAAAAAAAAATAACTTCAAGTCACTACTCCGTAGTATGTATCTATAGTTGAAATTCCTTATTAATTCCCAATATTTGTTTTAATTCTCAGCTTTTAAATAATGAATATCTTGGATAATTAAATCTATGAATATAAGTTAAAATATTAGAAAAAAAAATAGTATTTCCAAATTTTTCTAAAACCATAATTCAACTTGAATTTTGATAAGTAAAACATATCGCTATAATTTTACACGAGTTGATCAATTGTACACACTCGTTAACTGCATGTAAATTATTTTTTTACAGAAAATAAAAAGATGATTTTCATCGGAAGAAATATTTCCAAAATATAAGTTCATTAAGATTCCAGGCGATAAAAAAAAAAAATAAAATAAATCACAAAATATTCCACAAATACCGAAAAGAAGCTGGTCGATAGAGCCCGGATTTCATGAGTTTTGTAACGAATGTTAGTATATCCAGTACAAACAGATTAGGATAGGAGAAGTTTTCGAGTATTGTAGGATTTTCAAAGCTTCATTTGAGGGGTTTAGAAATTTTTCAGTATAATTGAATTAACAGGAATCCACAGAGGTATTGCACTTATATAATTTTATACGATTTCACACGACTCATATAAAATGTATTTTAATGAGATTTTTCTGCATTTGAAATATTATGTTGGTCAAATCAAGTATATAATAAAATTAAGCAAAAAAATAAAAGTATCTTTAATTTTAAAAAATAGAATTACGCAAATATAGTTTATGAAGATTAAATTAATTATCAATGCGTCAGTAATAAAAATTATTATAAATCACACTAAAATATGAAAAAAAAATCCTGTTAAGATAAAGGTAATCTATTTAAAAATTTTCTCTCTTTCTTTTTAGCCCCCTTACAAGAAGTGCCTAACATTCTTTTAAATGTAAACATAAGCTATCATAGAGCTCATGAAATTTGAAGCAAAAAGAAAAAAAAAAATATTTTGTCAAAATTCCCAAAATATCCAATTGGTAGACACCATGGCATTGAGTGGGACAAATAGCTCTACGTCCTAGATATGGGGGAAAATTCAGACTTCTTTTTATCAAGAGCTCTCAGCATTGTTTTATAGGCTATTGGGAATAAAATAAATTTCAGGACCATTCAGAGATATCAAGTAAAAATATCAAAACATTCCAGAGATATCAAGTAATAATCCAGAGACATAAAGTAATAATTTCAGAATAAACCAGAGATATCAAATAATATCATAACATTTCAGAGATATTAAGTAATAATGTTTGAAATAACCAGAGCTTTCTAGTAACGATGTCAGAACAATCCAGAGATATCAAACAATAATCTCAGCACATAACAGTCACAAGTTATTATGTCATCTTTATTTAAAATGCCACCTCAGTTGTTAAATTTATGGTAAATCATACCTTCCTATTATTGCATAATTATTGGAACAAGGTTCACTTATTTGAAAATGGTGTTGCCCTTTCTTGGTGAATATTCAGCTTTATTTGCACTGAGAAAAAATATAAATCAATTAAAATATTACAACATTAGATGTTAGGTAGAGTTCTGGATGTTTGCGAAAATTGTGTTATAAAATAGAGTCAAGTTGTACAACAAAAACAAAAAAAAGGAGTTCGTAAGAATACACTGTAAATATATATTAAGATGAATGCAAACTAGTATAGGAAATTCGCCCATTTTTTTCCCGTAAATGTATTTCTAAAATAATGTTTGAAAAAATTAGAATTCAGAAAATACAATATCATATATCTTGTATTTTCTTATTGAGTATTTGTTACAGGAATAGTTGTGGATTAATATTACTTTAACTGTCAAAAGTAGTCCACAGTCCAGTACCAGGTTCTCAAAAATGCAAATATATTGAAGATTTTTCATCTATAATTGATTTTCCGAATCAGGTAAAAGTACAAAATATACTCTTATAATTTTCTGATTGGGATATATATTCAACACTTTTTAAAAGAGTATAATAAAAAAAATTTTCCAAAAAGAAAATATATAATATATTTACTGTTATTTTCCAATTTATAAAATCACATAAGGAATATTTAGGGAAAAAATTATTTAAATCAGAAGAAATACAATCATTTATTTACTAATAAAAATCTACTCCAGCATCTCTCCCCAAACTAATTTATACTTTCTCATGAGAAAGTAGTCCTAATGTTGAAAAATTGATGATTATTTATAATTGGTCTTTTGGATAAGTTGGGTGAGAAAAACTTTCATTTTTATGTTTTTGAATCAGAATAATCTAAAATCTAATATTTCAAGGCAACTATTACAAAATTCCCAACATTAATTTCATTGATCTGTAAATTTGTTGTAAATTTGAATTTATAAACCCAAAATACAAAATAAATATATTGCCACAAAGTAATTGTGTAACTAGCAAGTATCTCCAATGTGCAACTAAGTAACTGCAAGAACAAATCAAGCTAATTAGTATTATGATCAGAGAAAATTTACTGTTTAGCTAAATTTTAGTATTATCTCAGAGATTCAGTTCAATTGCTTTAGGTTACTAAAAACATTCTATAAGTCGTGAAATGATTAAAAAATAATAAGAGAAATACAAAGTTAATAATTTACCTATTATACAAAATGATATAGTCCATAATTTAATCTATTAAATAATTATCTACAAACATGAATCATATA
>NW_027111122.1:334060-335621 GCF_000696795.3 Halyomorpha halys | reverse complement strand
ATAACAATAGGAGGCTTAAAATTGGTTTTTTATATTAACAAATTTAATTTGATGTTGAATATTACAATATTAAACATGAATCTCACACTAAATATTCTCCTGATAATTCGTGGACTTTCTCATGACTGAATCAGTAGTTTAGTAAACACAAAAATTAGTGTCAGATTCTATTTAAGAGGAAAACCTGCCTAGGCATAGTTAGGACCACACTAACTCCCGTGGATGCTATAAATAAAAAAATAAGTATTTTTACCTTGAAGCTTGTTTATTAAGTTATTGATGAGTTGTTTATTTTACTTCTTAAATATGTTTCTTAATATAAAAAATTATTTATAACATTAAATGTAAATCTAACAAAAAGAGATCCAAAAAAAGTAGTAAATAGTAGAAAATAAATATACTAAATAGAACAGTAGTATAGTAATTACCCTCTATGTAATGAATTAATGGATGCGATCAAAATCATGCGTGTCACTATTAAAAAAAATAAATAAAACTTTCCTATCAAATTTTTTATTAAATATCTTTTTATATGAAATTAAGCCAACAGAGTGCTCCTCTACCATTATTACACTTCTGCAAAAGGGATTTCATTATTAAATAATCAATATTATTCTCTTGATGATTAAATAGATAATTATTAAATAACTGTATGCCTATAATGATATAAACTGATCAGATCCTTCATATTGGATATTTATGGGAAAATAATTAAATTAAATTTGTTTTATACCATTTTGCACTGATATTAATAGAAAAATTAATTAAAATTTTGGAATTAGTCCTAATCAACAAAATAAAATCAATAATTTGAAGTTCTTAAATATTAATTCAAAATCACACTATATTTACTAAAATGCGGTCCACATAAACTATTCAATAATGACATAATTTTTTATAAATTTCTTTAAGTACTTAACATTTTTTTTCATATACACATATATAAATATACACAAATATTTTACAAGAAATTTTGGAAAAAATCCTGTCTCTGACCATTTTCCAATAACTCGCAGGTTAAGTACATAATCTTTTTGACAATATATAATTCTCATGTAAATAATAGATATGTTACAATTTGAGGTGTATATATATGAAAAATTAATTGTAATATTTAAGAAACAAAAATATATTTTAAAAAATAATGTAAAGTACTTAAAAAAATTTACAAAAACATACTGTTTCTGACCATTTTCCAGTATCCCACAGTTTAAGAGTACACAATTGTTTTGATAATATATAAATGTGAGGTGTAGAGTTATAAAAAATTAATTTGTACCAGTATAATGGTCATTTTCAAACTATTTAATAATTCTTGCGATTGATAATATGAATAATGAATAATTTATAAAACCTTAATAGTGATATTATTAAAATTATTTAATCACTGTTAAAATATTAATTATTCTTAGTTTCTAAATAACATATATATAAATAGCTATATTAGATAAATAGTTTTTATACTGGCTCGCATTCAGTTTTATAGTTCTATTTACATAATGTGGTAAAATACAGTTCACAAACACAGCCTAAGAATTATGTATCAATTGTATTATATATC
>NW_027111122.1:331395-332115 GCF_000696795.3 Halyomorpha halys | reverse complement strand
ATATATATAGATATATAAAGATTTAATATAGGCCACATTACCTAATCAGTTGTCTTATGTTGTTTCTTAAAGTATGAAATCCTTATTAGATTTGTTTTGTTTTTTAGAATTGTTTGTTACTTGATGGAAGGTTAGAATCAATTAGATTTTTTTATTACAAAGCATGAAAATACAAGCAAGGTTGTCAATGAAAGTTTAAAACTCGGCTGATAGATAGCACCACCTGCGTAGCCCTCACCTGATGGCCTTCACTTTATTTTTCTCTTATCATTGAAATAATGACGAGATACATACAGCTTCAAACAAATATATCGTCATTAATTGCGGTTATAGATGACAACGGATGATTTTTTTATATCACTTTACCGTAAATAATTAAAATATGCCCATAATACACCTTAGAGTTCTCGATAAGTAGAAATGCATGCCAGGTAGACTATATATACGAAGACCGAGAGGAAAAATAGTGTGGAGGTCCGGTGCACCCCAGTGTCATGAAACTGATAATGAAAAAAATGAGTAAAAGCTAATTAAGTTAAAGAAAACTGCATAAAGTTATCTCTACACTGAGGGGGCGGCTTTGGCCTCCATTTTGTTACTTTTTTCGATTATAGTTTTTCTCACTATAGTAAGTTATCTATAGCAGTTATATTATGAAACTGCTATCGTCACGACCTTCAGAATATAGTTAGCTTTTGATCAGAAAATCAGATAATCAGG
>NW_027111122.1:330503-331143 GCF_000696795.3 Halyomorpha halys | reverse complement strand
CATCTTTCATAGATACTCATCAAATTATTTTTCATCTTAAAGTAAATTATAATAGTTATTATGTAATTTTTATCATTCTGACCTTCAGAATATAGGTGCCATTTGATCGAAAATTTAGATAATTGGTATATTTTCAATGAATGAAATAAAATCAAGATAAAAAAAATCGTGAATCAACACTTACTAAAAAAGAAAAAAATGCCAATAATATCGACCAGTGAAATCGCTCAAAAAAAAAAATAAATAAATTAAACCTCAATAAAGGTTACGATATATGTTTCATAGCTAGTGAACACATTAATTTTTATCTTAAGATAATTTATAATAGTTATTATGTAACTATCGTTTCTATATTTCACAATATAGGTAACATGTGAAAATCAAAGAGATATTTTCAATGAATGGAATCAAAACAGGATAAAAAAAACTTGAAAAAACGTAAAATCATACCACCATTTCAAGACGAATCTATTCGTTACTTAAACAGAAATAAAGACCAAGTTTTATAAGCGGATAATGAAAGCTCTTAATAAAAATTAATGAATGAAATCTCAATAAAAGTTACTGCACTTATTTCATAGTTCGTCAACAAATTAATTTTTATGACAAGAGGTCACAGTTATCGTCTTGACCCATAGAA
>NW_027111122.1:329484-330453 GCF_000696795.3 Halyomorpha halys | reverse complement strand
CGTCAACAAATTAATTTTTATGACAAGAGGTCACAGTTATCGTCTTGACCCATAGAATTTAGGAGATATGTGATTGGAAAATCAGGTAATTGGTAAAAAATCAAACAATTCGGATATTTTCAATGAATGGAATCAAAACATAATTAAAAAAAAAAACTATAACCATACCACCATTTGAAGACGAGTCCATTGATTACTTAAACAGAAAGAAAGGCCTAGTTTTATAAGCGGATAATGAAGGCTCTTGATAAAAATTACTGAATGAAATCTCAATAAAAGTTACTGCACTTATTTCATAGTTCGTCAACAAATTAATTTTTATGACTAGAGGTCAACAGGTATTGCGTAATTGTTATCGTTTTGACCTTCAGAATAGGTAACTGTTACCTAATAACTTTTACCTAATAAATTACCATAATATAAAGCTGGCATTTGATCGGAAAATCAGATAAGTGGGATGTTTTCAATGAATGAAATCAAAATAAGATAAATAAATCGCGTAATCACCATCATTTCAAAATGAATCATTACTTATTCAAAAAGAAAAAAAAATACCAGATGCCAATAATAGTAACCTATGAAATTGATTGAAAAAAATAAATAAATGAATCTAAATAAAGATTACAACACATTTTTCACAATTAGCCAGCAAATTAATTTTTATGACAAGATGTCAACAGTTATTCCGTAATTGTTATCGTTTTATCTCTTAGAATTTAGATTGCGTTTCATCGGAAAATCAGATAATCGGTACATTTTCAATGAATGGAATCAATACATAATGAAAAAAAAAAAAAAAAAGAAAACATGTAAAATCATTCCGCCGTTTCAAGGTGAAGCGATGTTTACTAAAACAGAAACAAATACCTGGTGCCAATAATAGCGGCCAATGAAATCATTGAAAAAAATAATGAATGAAATATAAACATAAAGGTTACGACGCCTATTTCATGGTCATCAAATTAATTT
>NW_027111122.1:319589-329094 GCF_000696795.3 Halyomorpha halys | reverse complement strand
AAAAGACCAGGTGCCAACATAGCGACCAATGAAATGGCTTAAAAAAATAAATGTAAAAATGAAATCTCAATAAAGGTTACGACACATCTTTCATACATACTCATCAAATTATTTTTCATCTTAAAGTAAATTATAATAGTTATTATGTAATTTTTATCTTTCTGAATGTAGGTGGGATTTGATCGAAAATTTAGATAATTGGTATATTTTCAATGATTGAAATAAAATCAAGATAAAAAAAATCGTAAATCAACGGTTACTAAAAAAGAAAAAAATGCCAATAAAATCGACTAGTGAAATCGCTCAAAAAAAATAAATAAATGAATTAAACCTCAGTAATGGTTACGATACATGTTTCATAGCTAGTGAACACATTAATTTTTATCTTAAGATAATTTATAATAGTTATTATGTAACTATCGTTTCTATATTTCCCAATATAGGTAGCATGTGATCGGAAAATCAAATAGATATTTTCAATGAATGGAATCAAAACAGGATAAAAATTGGATTGAAAAAACGTAAAATCATACCGCCATTTCAAGACGAATCCATTCGTTACAATAATAGCGGCCAATGAAATCATTGAAAAAAATAATGAATGAAATATAAACATAAAGGTTACGACGCCTATTTCATGGTCATCAAATTAATTTTTATTTAAGGTAATTTAGAATAGTTATTAGGTAACGGTACTCGTTTTAATCTTCAGAATATAGATGGCATTTGATTGGAAAATCAGATAATTAGGAAATTTTGAATGAATGTATTCAAAAGAGGATAAATAGAACACGTGAAATCATACCACCATTGGTTACTCAAACAGAAATTTACGCTGATATTTTTGGCTAATCAAATCGTTTGAAAAAAATAAATTAATTAATGAAATTCATGCCTCATATTTCATAGTTGGTCGACAAATTAATTTTTATGACAAGAGGTCATGATACTATTAGCGTAAATAAAAACAAATATAAGATCTTTTAACTATATTTTGGTCAGAAGACGAAAAATATGTTTATTTTTTTCCCTTTCTCTTACATAGTAACGCTTGTAACGGTTGTCATGGTGAAATTAAAACATTGGCGATATTTGCGTCGACAAGTGGGAATAGTTTTGTGAAGGTGACTGTTTGGTTTTTGAACACGTTACGATTGTTCAATATGAAGTGGTGGTAGTTCGTCAGGCCCTGTGTCTTGACTGTCTGTATCTGTGATCGAAATATCACCTTATAAGAGATGTTATCATTAATGTTTTGTTTTGCTGAATTATGGTGTCTTACTTCAATGGGCGGTCATTAACACTAGAAGTGTGGATACGATAGTTCGTGGCAACGTTTCTTTAGCCCGTCCTGGCAGGGGTCATCTTCATTCTTCTGGGGAAGGTGATACGGTGGACGAAAAGAAGATACTGGACAACCATGTGTTCTGCCAGGAGTACACCCAAGGACTACTTGGGGTTCGTAAAACCCCACTAAAACTAAACTTTATTTTATGTTCCTCGTTTCTGTAATAGTATAAATTTAGTTAATAAGGTTAAGCATTTTAGTTAAGGTTAAGTCAACCTATAAATTTTGTTTGTTTTTTTCCTTTTTCATCCTTTGTACATATATTTCTTTTTATTATTAAAGTTTAGTTCATATAGTTCTGCTGTTCTATCTTATGCATATGCACTGCTTTCAACTTGTTCATTTACTTATGTTTTTTTTTTTTGTTCACTTAATATTACGATAATTCCATAGGTGGATAAGCATCACCCCTAAGTTTTCTGTTATCTTCATGTAAAGATATTCGCCAGTGGTCATAGTTCGATAATTGTTTATATAGGGCTATATTGTGGGCATATTGGAGTCATCGTTTCGGGGTTTCCGTTATTTCCAAGCAAAAAATATCGTGGCACCTAAGGAGCAATTTATTCTTTATTTTTTTTTGTTATTTCCTTTTTTCCCTTTTGCGATTATATCTTTTTTTTTTACTTTAACTCACCCCCTTTTCCACTGAGCGTGGGCAAGTATAAACGATAAAGATATAGCTAAAGATAAATCAAAATTTGTGGTTATACGTTATACAAGATGAGTTTATTTAAAAGTTGTACATACACCATGCGAAGCCGTATTTCATGGGTGTGTAATCCAATGTTTACACTTAAACATGTTATTGCTATTATACACTTTTAATATTACAAAAATAGAGAAAAAAAATCAAACAGAAAAATAAATATGAAAGAGTCGATGTTGAAGCATTTAAGTAAATTATATGGAAGAGTTAATGAATAATTGTGAGTTATAATAATACTCTTAAACAAAAATATTCTATAAACTGCTCTATTTTGTGATAATTATTCTAATAAAAAAAAAATTGTTACGCATAACTGAATAAATAGGTGAATATATTGATAAAATCAGTTCCTGAATACATAAGTATAAGTGTATTCATTAATTAAAAGATGCATGAGAAATTATGTACAGATAGACATTTAATTATAATAAATAAATTTATGCTATTGTACATAAAGTTAGAACAAAAATGTAAATAAAACAAAAACTTTAAATAATAAAATAAATAAGGAATATTGAATTAAAATAAACATAATGAAAATATGGTTACTTCAGTCAGATATGATCTATTCAGTCAATGCCATACAAAAACTGAAATCAGTATATTGTTCACATTCCATCACTATCAAGTCTGAAGATTTATGTCAATGTATCCATATTCAATAATAGTTTATGACTTCATTTTCCGACTTTTAATAAGCCTATTTTCGTAGAGCACCAGGTTAACCTTACGAATGGTTTTACATTATTAACATGGCATGTTTTTTGTCAGAAAAAAACGATAGAGTATTCGCGGAAAGAATATTTGTATGAAACGCTACGTTTCTGATGTTGACACGGGCATTTCGTATGAAGCGTGTTAACTTTGAACTCGATAATTCGATAATTATCCGTCAGTCATACTCTACTTTTGCGTTAACCGTAAGGTATTTATGAGGAGAAGATGGTTGGGAGTGCGGTCAATGATAAACACAAATAAGTTGGATTAACCTATTTTTAATGTGCCAACGTTTCGGCTAGAGTTTCTAGCCTTCTTCAGGGCTGTTCGCTGGAAAATCAAACGTCTTATGTGTTCATATTATGTAAGGTATTTTCAAAAAATGTAATGGTGTAAAATTCAGAGAACATGAAATCTCAAATGATTCGTAGAAAAAGATTGAAAGGATTATGAATGAATTAGTGGTTATTTGACTCATAATATTATTTATTATTACAACTTAAATTTTTATAATACTATTTTATAACTTCTTCGGTTTAATATTTAAGGAATTTATAGCTTTTATTTATTATTTAATTTTATCTGTTTTTAACTTTACCTATTTATTTGATTTATATTTTTTACTAATTTTTATTACCAGGCAAAAATCAATATAATATTTCCATTTTATCACTTTTGTTGTAATTTTAATAAAGAAGGTATTGTAAACGATCATAAAAAAAGTTATCATGAATTTAATGTTTCCTTGAACATATAAAATGAATAATTTTGAATAACATGAAAACAAAGTCTTTGCTGATGCCTATCCGATTTAAACAATTTTGTTTAGTTGGTAGATTTAGATCAGTGGCGTAGCGTGGAATAGGGATGGGATATCGATATCGATATTTTGTATCCGATATCCGACATTTTGATATCGATATCCAGTAACCGAGAATATCGCAATATCGATATTTTCCTTCAATAATATCGGAATATCGGTTTCTAAAAAAAAAAAAAAAGTCTAAAAATGTATAAGGTCATATATTCATATTCCGATATTATTTAATCCAAATATCAACATTTTGGTAAAGAAAATGTTAATAACAGTATTTCGATATTTAATATTGATAATGTCATATTCATTTCGATAAATTTTTGTTTCTAACATTAGCAACAATAAATATTCCGATATTATTTTATCAAAAGATCGATGTATTGTTAAAATAATATCGATATGGAAGATTATCAACAAGGTATATCAATATTTCATTTTGAAAATTTCATACTTCTTACGGTATTTAACATTGTTGATAATATCGATATCGATATTTCTATTTTTTAAAATAGAAATATCGATATTTGGTTTAAAAAGATTAAGAAAATTGTATAAAAAGCATGAAAATGATTTTTCGATATTTTAAATTGATAAATTCATGTTCCTTACGATATTTTCATAGTAATTAATACCGGTATCGAAGATTAGAAACGATATTTCGATATTTTATTTTGATAAATTCATATTCCTTTCAATATTCGACATTGTTACTAATATCGAATAGAAATATCGATATTTGGATTTAACATTAAGGAAATTTTATAAAAAGCATAAAACTAGTGTTTCAATATTTTAAATTGATAAATTCATATTCTTTTCGATATTTTACATTGTCTTTAATATCGATATCGAAGAATAGAAACGATATTTCGATATTTTATTTTATAGCAATATCGATATTTCATGAAAGAAAACTATAATTTTATGAAAAACTAAATGAGGTATTTCGATATTTTATTTTTATGATTCATATTCATTTCGATATTTAACATTGTTGATAATATTTCCATTGAAATATCGATATTTGTTTTACATTGTTATTAATATCGATATCGAAAATGTGAAAAAGCATGAAAATAGTTTTTCGTTTTTTTAAATTGATAAATTCATGTTCCTTTCGATATTTTACATAGTAATTAATACCAATATCGAAGATTAGAAACGATATTTCGATATTTTATTTTGATAATTTCATATTCCTTTCGATATTCGACATTATTACTAATATCGATATAGAAGATTAGTAATTTTATAACCTCTATGTGATATTATAATTATTTTCAACGAAATATCGATTTTCGATAAAATAATATCGAAATATTTTTGCTTATATTCCATATTGATATTACAACAATGTAAAATATCAAAATAAATATGTAATATCAAAATTAAATATCGATATTCCTATTTTAAAATTTCTATATCTTATTTTAGTCATTTTAAACGATATTTCGATAAAATAATATCGGAATATTATTCTTATATACCATATCGATATTGCAACAACAGAAAATATTGAAATAAATATGTAATTATCAAAATAAAATATCGATATTCCATTTTTAATTATTCTATAAATTAAATATCTAATTATACTATAAAATAAATATTCTATAATATTTTTCTAGTCTTTTTAAACAAAATATCGATATTTCGATAAAATAATATTGGAACATTGTTCTTATATACCATATCGATATTACAAGAATACAAAATATCGAAATAAATATGTACTTATCAATATAAAATATCGATATTGTATTTTTAAATTTTCTTTAATAAAACAATTATATTTTAGTTTATATTTGTTATTTGTTATTTTTATGATATGGTTGTCGTGGTGTTGCTTCGCTTCATCGTTATTAAGAGTTTCTTATGTATTTTGATTAGGCATGACATAAAATAAGTCTTCCTATATCTTGCTATGGTATCATTTTATAATCATTATTACTTTAATTCGTTAAATTTTCCATATCGATATTTCGATATTTTAGTTCCCATATAATATCGATATCGATATTGCTATCCGCTATCGATATCGATATTTGTCTTTCGATATCCCATTCCTAGCATGGGACTCAGTCGTCCGGGACGAAGAAACATTGCCACCGTCTTATTTCGGTTCTCAAGTTTAAAAGAATAAAATATACAGGAGTTCTAAAGACCTTTTTGGCAAGAACAATCATATATATCAATTATTATACATGTCGAAAATATAATAGTCACGAAATAAAATGGTTCAAATTTTTACAAGACATTATTAATATTTATTGTGAATTTTTTCTACCGCCTAACAGTATGCCACAGATCTAAATATTTTATATAAATAATTCTTTCCAACTTTGAAAATTACATGAGAAGTATCTATGCTAAATTTATTTATATAAATAATTTATTATAAATATTATTTTAATCAAATTGAGTTCAAATAACGTATTCACTAATAAATATCTGCTTTGATTTTTTTTGGCACTAATTTAAACTTTCTTCAAGTGAAAGTAGTCCAAATTTCGAAAAAAAATTAATTATCCATTAAAATTGCTCTTCTACCCAGTGATCATAAAACAATTTCTTTCTTTAGGTCGTTCCATTTTCCAAACTTCATGCAAATCGTCTAAAAACTTCAAAGTAACATCATTACAGGAAAAGATTTTCAAATTATTCAGTTTTTGATCAATTGATATTTGTATTATCCGTGTATTCATTAATTAACGAATTTTCCCAAGCTTTGTATTAAATAATTAACTCTAGTTCATGATTGCATATTTTAAAATTCTATCGATTCGGTGTAAATACTTCGATTCAAATTTTGTAGCTCAACTTTAGCGTTTTATTAATTTCCTTTAAAGTGCACAAATATAAGTTTTAAAAGACATTTTTCGGCCATGACTCCCATTGGAGACCTATACTGCCTAACCATGGTTGGGGGTCAAAGATCTTCATTTTGTGGGACCGCCACTCAATGAAAAAAGTCAACGTCCCAGGCCGGATTAGTACCGGCATCACCAATAGACATCAAATTGGTAAGACTGAGTCTTAACCACTGAGCTATGGGCGGCCCTTTTTTTAAAAAAAAAGACATTATATGATTGAGTAATTAAATTAACAAATATTTGATGAAAATTGTCGAAATAAAGTTGACTTTGTAGATTATCTAATACAATTTATATGATTTTTTAATCTGTACCACCTACTCTTCTGATGCTTAGGTTTTCTTTTATTTTGCCTATCTTTATTTTGTTCATTTTTAAAATGAAAATAGTGTAAATCGAATGTAATAGCCGACGAAAGTTACAAAATACAAGCGTTTGTGCTTACTTTGCTTACCAAGCATTTGTACAAATCTTGTATTTGCAGCAAATGCAGCATACGTGTAAATCCAGCATGAAGAATAAACTTTTCGATAGAGACGACAATCGATACTATTAATAGTACTATCGAACTATCGTTAAGCCTAGTACTCATGTATACAAGCTATTCATCGGTTTTGATTATAAAATATAGAATGATTTCTTTTGTTTGGAATATTTAACTAAACAAAATAATAAATTACCATTGAAATCTGACATAATTTGCAAATTCAGACCACATTTTTATTATATTAAAGTTAATGAACTAAATTTCTTATTACAATAGAATCAGAGTTACAGCAGTTTATTACAGGTTCGCGAATCACACCTTAATTACCAAATGAGAAGCTTTGATGAAGTAGAAAGTGGTGTAGAACCCAGGCATTCACACCATGTCCTACTGACCCCTATCATATCATTTTCATTAAGGTTTATACATAAAATCCAGGGTTCACTACAAACGAAATAGGACGGCGTGCTAAAAATATGAATGCTTATATATTATACACTCGATCATTATAACCTGACGAGTATTGCCTTCTTGGAATTTATTCGTAGTTGTTAAACAATTAAAATTCCTTAATAAAAAAAAATTGGATTCGACCTGGGTCCTCGGAATTAGTAGCATAGTGCCTAACCACTGTACCACCACTCTCCTTTTTTATATGTGATAAAAAGTCAAAATAGAAATTCCTTTTAATACTAATATGAGATAAAATGAAAAATATTTATTATTAAAAAATGTAGAAATCTTATGTATAAAAATCAATATTTGTTTGTTTATTCTTTATGCACTGTCAGTCATCCGATTGTAATGGGGTTTTCCTTGGAAAATACTGGTCTAATTTTTTCGGTAAAAAAAAGTTATTAACAAAATCAAGCATTTTTAATGAGTAGCTCAAAAATTATTAATTTTTTTCATAGTTATGCCAATCAATTTTACCTCTTTTGAAGAATAAGTAAAAAATATTACTGACTATTAAATAATTTTTTAGTCACTGAGAATTAAAAAAAAAAATTATGAGGACTTCAGTTTAGTAGATCAAATAAATGTTATTTATTCACAAAATGTATTATTATGTCAACGAAAACATCAAATAGTCCTCTATTTCAGGGAGATTCGGATTACTGAAGAAAGAATTAAGAAAAAGGTATAAAATAATTAAATAGTGTCGGTTTTTTCATCAGCTGCTTTGAGTCCTATAACACGTCACTGGCCGTGTTATGTATTTCTAATTCCAACAAATTATATTATGAACATTTTCATTAGAATTAGATTACCCAATATCGAAACTGGGTAAAAATTTCCACTTTCGATTTTCACTGTGATTAGATTAAGTTGCCTATACATCGGGAAGTTAAAAATGTCCATTACACATGTTCACTTTTATTTAAAAACAAATATGTCATTTCCTGCTGAGTAAAAAAAAAAATTTCTTTTTAACGCCCGTTCGGATTGTTGGAGTGTTCGAATTACCGATATTACATTGTACATACTATCGATAAATGTTGTACAAGTTTATTTATTTAAAATGTTTATTAAGTAAAAAAGTTGAAAAAGTTTATTTATATTCAACGATTTTTTATCTTGAATTTCTACATGTTTTAGTATTATATATGTCTTCGTTTTTATCTCATATTCATATTAAAATGAACATCTATTTTGACTTTTTATCACATGTAAAAACGGAGCGTGGTGGTACAGTGGTGCTTTACTACTAACTCCAACGTCCCGGGTTCGAATCCGGCTGTGATAGAAATTGATTTCCAATTTATAGACATTATATTCGTGAGTCAACCCTGTGAACACACATAATCGAAGACAAATCTAGCAATTTGAGCATGATCTTGAAAAAAATCACCTCCTTGTATAACCCTTGTTCTAAAAACTGCACTTTCTTTATAAGGTTTGCTCCAAAGACCGGTTTGAGAGTCAGCAAACTGTCAGGCGCATGCGCGGTACGTGTTTTCTCCTCCCAAATCCTCTACTGCGCATGCTCCTGACAGTTTCCTAACTCTCAAATCGGTCCTTGGAATAAATTATATTATACTATAAATTACTGGATCCCCCCTTCATGGGTCTTAGCGATCCATATTATTATTATTACATAAAATATCAAATTTATAATTACGATTTATTATTGGAAGATCGTTGATTGACTCTGTGTAATAATAAATGGGAGATAGTCCAGGTGAGATCAAATAAAATTCAAATAGTGTTCAATTGAATCAACTTTTCGTCACACATTGCAGGGCTTTATCAGGACTAAAAATGATTCAAACACTTAAATGATGTATACATAAGTAAAAAAGTAAATGAAAAATTAAAAGGATAAACAATGAAACGTAAAAATTAAATAAGAATAATTAAAAGTTATAGACAATAAATGAAAACGGAAATAATAACAGATAAAAAAAAAAAAGAAAGTACAAACTAAGAGATGGAAAAAGTTATAAAGAAATTATAATAAATCGTAGGCTAGCAACTTCCATGTTACTGGATTCATAATGAGGTGTAGATAGTTGACTGTAGATTAATGATTGGAGAAGTTTGTCGGGGGGGG
>NW_027111122.1:303816-319213 GCF_000696795.3 Halyomorpha halys | reverse complement strand
GCACCCCCCGACAAACTTCTCCAATTATAATAAATCGTATTCATAAGTTTATTGGAACTTGGAACTACTAAAAAACAGATCTGAAAAATCATAGATAGATCCCATTTTTATTTATTTTTTTTGTAATATATCACTATATTTTACAAAATAATGAATATTATAAACATGATTTGTTTTTTACTGAGACAAAGAATTTGTAAGTAGAGGATCCCCACATCTTATAGAGTATGTTTAGGTGATCTTTGATATCAGCTAGATCTTATCCACAGTGAAATAGTCTGAAAGGGCTTAAATAAAGAATTTTCATAAAATCTTGTTTATTTAAAATAATTAACCATATCATATTTTTATTAGTAATGAAAAATGGATATGATGATTATCTTAAGGATATAAGAGGACAAATATTTTTTCAAGGTTGAAAACATTATATGCTATAAAATTAGTAATATAGACATACTATATAATGTTGGAAAGTCAAAGAATTCAGAAAAAATTATTTGTAACATATAAAGTCATAAAAGTTAATGAATGGAGAATGACAAAAAACTTATATAAAAGATATTTGTAGGAAGAAAGTCAATAAAGGTACAAAATAGTTGAAAACTATATAGTGTTAATGTTTCGCCTTTCTTTGCAGTGCTAAATAAAAACAAGATATAAAGATTGTAAGGAAGTGACAGAAAAATTAGAATATATATACCAAGAAAGTAAAAATATGCAAAAAAAATATATTTTATAAAAAAATAAAAAGCTCAAGATAAGCAAGTTTAAATACAAGTGAATAGGAAACTAATTGCCACAAATTTAATTATAATTGGTGTGGATCAGTACACCATACCAAAGCTATGACTAAAACAACTAGGCCTTACCAAAGCCAACAACCAACGGGCGTTGATGAACAGGCTGTTAAACGCCCTTTCAAAACTAATAAACAAACAACAACAAAGGTAGAGGAAGGAGGAGTAACCCAGAGAAATAAAAGAAAATATACATTTCCAAATATACTGATCCCATATGTAAATTATTTATTATCTTTTTCTTGGAGAAGTTTGTCGGGGGGTGCGGTCAGCAAAGAACAACATAAATAAACAAAACCATATTTATTTATTTGGTTTTGTTTATTTATGTTGTTCTTTGCTGACCGCACCCCCCGACAAATTTCTCCAAGCATTAATCTACGGTCAACTATCTACACCTCATTGTAAATTATTATCCTCTGCCTTGTAAGGAAGTGTTTCTTTTGGAGTGAGATTTCACACAGATCTTACAATTCTAGCATAGTCAAGTCTCTAGGCAATTAAACGCCATCTAGAGATACTAAGTGTAAGATGTTAGCTTTCGGTGGATCAGCAGATTCTATTATAATCTTTATTTATTCAAATGATAAATCTTTGTATATTACAATATCTTCTATAGTTATTACAAGTGTGAAATTAAAGTATTTACAAGGGATAGTACAAATATTAATATAGGCATTTGTTTGTCACCAGTAGTAGTTCCCATGTTAGCTGGTAGCTTTTCAGCTGTTGTAATACTTAAAGTCTATACCAGTAGGTAGCGTGTTGCTATAATATGTTATTTATTAACTTGTTAATTTTCAATAACAGTTTCAGTTTTAAAAACATTTTAATTGTTTTTTATTCAGATCCGAATGATCCTACACCTATGATCCCCAAAACCATGGACAATGCGACAACACAGCTGATGCTCCCAATCAGTATGGACATAGCTAACATGTTCAAAGGTCTTGCAAGAGAACAAGCTACTGGAAGAAGTTCAGCATATGTTTCTGAAGTAATACAAAATTATATATTTCCATTTTATCATATAATGTATTAAAAGAGCAATAATATCTTTATTTAAATATCACTGTTTAAAAATTTACAGATATATCATCAAGGAAGATTAAGGCCAGCAAGTGTCCCCAGTTTTCGTCGACCTCCGCAATCAATTAGTGGCATTAACAGGCGAAATGCTAATGTCCATATAGGTTTGTAAAAAAAACTTTGTTTAGTTTTAGATAGAACTAACTATAGTAAAAATTTTCAAAAACACTTATATATTTGTCATAAAAATCCTCTATCACGCTATACAAACATGCCATCCATCATACAATTCCAATCTCCTTCAAGTCAAATCTTCTGTTCATTGGCATAGTTCTCGTTCTCAGTTTATATGCAATAGCCCACCTTACTTCAGCTCTTGAAAGATCTTTCCTAATCAGATCATCCTTCTTATGGAATTTCACTGTTATCAACTACTTCAATACCTTTTCCATCTTAGTTTCAAAAGAATTGAACAAATAAATTACCAATTATGCTATATTGGTATTTCTGGTATTTTGTTTAATGATTCCATAAAAAATTCAATTTTAATTATGTAAAAAAAAGGATTTTATTTTTTTACTATTTATAAAACAAAATCTAATAATTGTAGGCACTAACATACATTCATATGTCCTTAGAAATAAGGGACTAAACCAGCAGATAGAACAAAACATTTTGAAATATAACTTTTTCAGGGAACCGCTAAAAGAGTGAGTCAAATAATAAGACAAACAAATATACATAGAAAAAAAAAATTATTTTTCCCACTATAAAAAATTGATTATTAATACAATCACAGATTATAATAATTACTTATTTACAAAAAATCAATGTTTTTTTTAATTATCACTAAGGAATATTTATTTCAGATAAACTTGGAAGCAGACCGAGACCAGGAAGACCGTTAAGAAAACCATTGGGATCAAAATTGCAAACTTGCACCAAAGTAACAAACAACCTTTGCTTAGAAACAAATGATTACCCTGAGTATGGCTACTGTTGCTATTATCTAATAAATTACAAATCATTATCTCATAATTAGTTTTTCTTACTAATATTAATCATATAGTTATAACTTTATTTTATAAATTACTTGCTAATATTAGTTATATAATTATTCAAAAAAGGTTGCATGTGTAATAAAAATTTAAAACTGCATTAATTAATAATAAGCTTTAGGGTGATTCTCAGTGATACGGCAATATTGAGTGAGTGGTTTACAATAAGGTTGTGGCAAAAAAATTAAAATAATTAAATAATTAATTAATTTGAGAATTTTCTTATACCAAAGACTAAGCACATGTAGCATATTTTCGCTATCAAAATCACTTTTTAAGGAAAAAATTAAATTTTTTAAATCAATTGAGTTGTTGGTATTATAATGTGTAGATCCTTTCTAAGTGAGCTAGCGTTTTTTTCTCTTACCCCCTTCTATTATTGAAAAACCAAAACTAATACATACATATGTGAATAATAATATGTGTCAGAAAACGTATTAGTATTACGTTTTATATTATAATACCATATTGTACTTCTAATAACTTACATTAAGTGCTTAGGGTTAGTCTAGTGATATCTCTAGGTTTAATTATTGTCTGTTTCAAAAGTTGCAGTCTGTAGGAGGCTTGGGCTCACTTTCCCACAAAGTATGTCCCGCCATTCTTCACCCTATTGACAAAGACTGCATGCTGCAATATGCATTCTTTATATTAGAGTTGAATAAGGATTAAAATGGTGGCTTTAATATCATAAAATGAATTTATAAACGAAAACTTCTGTAATTAACTTATATTATAGAATCATAAATTAAAAATAAAAAAACTGTAGTTTCCCATTTGATTTTTTATCCTTTAAGATCAATCTGTTTCTGTTGATTAGAGATTTTTATGTTAGTTCCAGATCCCATATAACTAAATATTTTAAATTGACTTGTTAATTATTCTTTGAAATAGGGAGTTAATTCTCAACAGTATAAAAAGTGACGGCCATCCTGGAAGATTTGAGATATTTACATCAGAACCTCGGCAAGAGTTGGAATCTGAATTGCAGAGGTATGCTCATTTATATGTATATCTTTGAACTTTTCACTTCATATTTAATTTAAACTCATATTAAAGCATTTATTGAAAAATAAATTTAACTATTTTAACTAACATATAATACAAATCTAAAATAGAAGAAAGAGTGACCAGACATCTGATTCTGCTACAAAGGGACTCATGTGCCAAACTAGGGTAGAGTTAGCAAGGCCAAAGAAGGCTCGTGCTACCAGTGGCCAGTGGAAATTCATTGTTAATACCAATGACTACACTCAAACACTTCGACTAGAGATTTGCTCGTAAGTTTCACAATATTGATTTAGTAATTCACAAATTATCTACTAAAAAAATATATAAATCTATAATTTATTGTTTATTAAAGTATATGTTGTTATTTAATGCAATAGGAAACCGCAAGGATCATGCCATTACCTGAGAGATGAGATAGAATCACAGTGCGTACAGGTCTACAACTACCATCGACTCCTTACTTGGGATGAAAATAATGGACTAACAATGGATGTCTTTAAGGTTAATAGCTTTTTAATTGTTTTCCTTTTTATGAAACATTGTCTAAGGAATCAAAAACGAAAAAATTGTATTTTATCAAAAAAACATTTAAGTACATATCAATCTAAATATTGATAAAACAGAAAATATAATTGTCAAGAAATGATGGCCTATTGTTTCTTCAACCATAGATTTAAATTATATCCCTTTCTCTTCTGCCAAATCAGTTAAATACTTAGAAGTGACATTAGACAGCAAACTATTGTACGCCGTCCCTCCTCTCCTAAAAGCAGGACAGATGCCTTTGGGAATCTGGATATTGTATACGGGTCTAACATCTCACAAAGTATAGGTCTAAGATACGATCCTTTCTAAAGGTAAGAAATCATATCCTTGCTAATGCATCACATCTACAAATGATGTGGTACACAGTCTCATCATCCATTCTTCAGAACCTGCAGATTGGTGACTCTGTCAGTCTCATGTTATGGAGGTCCTTATTCGGCTAACAGTGTCCTCTATATAGACCTGTCACACATCTTAGAGTGCTTCTGTCCATAATGAGAAGTGTATTGTTCTTGTTGTGTTGTGCTTTTTGGGCAACATTTCCTCTAAAAATTACAATTAAAATCAAATGTTCTATTTTTTTATTTTGTTTTTTTGGCATAAGAACATCTAGTTTACAAACAAATATTACAAATGAAACTTATTTAAAATCTTATATTATTGCCTAATTTGTTTTCAAAAAGCAAATATACAAGTAGTTCAATAATGAAAAATTTTACAATACAAATGCAGTAGATTATTACACAAGGTTTAATACCAAATTAATTACAAATTATATCAGTAAATGAATTTTTTTTTGGAATAAATAAATAAATATATATTTCCTTCTATATACATATATTTCCTTTAAGAGAAGTTTAACTGTATTATAAATGTGCTCCAGGTACCCACCTGTTGCTCCTGCAGAGTGCTCGGTTACAAAAGTGGGAACCATTATTCCCAGCTGATCCCAGAGAAGACTTCACCAGCTCCTCCTTCGGAACACATCGATTCTAATCTTGTTTCCAATGATGAGAGCCTTTCCGCAGTCAGGATTCCAATCATACCACCACAGCCTCCAGTATGTATCTAAATCAGCCTTTTTTTAAAATAAATATTCCACCTTTTTTGTTAATTATTTACTATTTTTAAATTAATAAAAATTCCTGGAATAAAGGAACCAAAAAAAATTTTTTTGTTATATTTTATTGGCTATATTGATATTTTTTTTATTTATGAACAAAAATCATGGCTTTATTTATATCTAATAGAGATACGGAGGAGCACTTTGCCTTAAGTAAGTTGAAAAATGAAAAAAATTATCGATGTTGGTTGGTCCCTTATTACACATTGGGGTTCAATTAGTTCCTCTGTAATTAAAGTATAACTTCAATTTTGAAATGTAAGCACAATTTGAGACAATTATTGATTATCCATTTCAAGATTAGCCATATAAAACTCAAAGGTACAAAAGCTAAAGTTCTTTAGAACCTAGAGACCAATTTCTTTTCCAAAAAAGAAAAATTCAAGTACTTAAACTGGTAATGCAATGAAAATTCCAGTTATTTAAAACCTTGTTCATTGAAGGCTGCCATGACATAATTTAATTAATTTATGCATTAAGTTCATTAACATTTTATAAATGTTATATTTAAAAATTGTTATAATGAAGTACATTTCGTACCTAAATAAAAAAAATTAAATGTTCACAGGGAAATAGAGGTTACATTCCACCGAAACGAGATTCCGGAAGGAGACCAATTGTCCAGCATAGAGGACCTCCACTTCCCTTAGAAGGTGAAGTACCTCATGAAGAGGTCAGATATCCTCCGTTAGAAAATACTTTGCGGAGAACAACGAGAAATAACACAGTTGACAGGTAACCATTTTTTAAAAAACACACAAGTTAAACAAATAGGAATAGTTTGGTGATAGCTATGAATCCTAATCTTTATTTTTATTATTGTCACCCAAAAATAATACTCTGGAATCACCTATACATAAATAAAATTATTTATTCTAATGTAGCAAGATGTTCCAGGTATAATAAATAGCTTTTTCTTCTGTGACTATGGTTATTCATAGTAATAATTGTTTACATACGGTCTACATATAATCTTCCAAAATTATTGTACTTTAAAATATTTAAAAATACTAAGCCTCAATTTTTAATTATATGATTGAAAAAATAATAATACAATCATATTACAAAAATAAGATAACATCAAAGTTTCTAGAAAAAAAAAAAAATGTGATTACAATAAATAAATAAATCATTGTTCATAGGACCATATATTAGGTAAAGTTAGCAGCTAAAAATAGAAAAGTTAATAAAATATATGAGTTATTTCATTTATTTTTTTTTTGTAAGTATTATAATTAATTTGAGTATGTTTGAAATTGATTAAATAAAGCACTATTAAAATATTAAAAAATATGATTACTTTAAATTTTGTAGGTTAACTACAATCTTTTTAAATAAAAAAATGTTCAATAGAATATCCAAGGATGGTACAATTCTAATCTTTATTAAAAACTGTTATCCCAAAAACTAACCACCGATTCAAAGTATTAAAACTACTTATTGGAAAAACCAGAATAAAACATTTTTTTTTACAATAATACTTGTAAACAAGTAAAATCAAATAAATAAATGTATTTCATGCTATAGAAAGGAAAATTAAATTGTACAATCAATTGATTCATATATGTAGCTTTATTAAGAAAATTACACAGTAATGTAAGGATGACATTTAAAAAAATACATAAATAATTTGTCTAAAAAGTGACTTTTTGCTTCACCCTCCCATCACCAAATCATTAAGGAACCACAATATGTCAAATTTAATCAAATTATTTTTCAGGATAAGGTTCAAACCTACTTTGAATAGTCGACACCCAGCATTGCCAATGGACAGTTTGAATGCTGATACGATGGGAGTTCCTACTGCGCCTACAGCTTCAAGGCCAACACCTCCTCCACCAAAACGGATTAATTACAGTTATCATCCTATCATTGACTACTTTAGGCCGCAAGAGCAAGAGGCTAGAGCTGAGTCTAGGATAGGGTTTGACTGGACGCCTATCACAGGTGGGGAGTTTCCGCGTCAATTTTGAAATAAAAGATTACTTTAAAATATTGTAAAGCATACCGTCCATCACTGAATAGTTTTCTACGATACAACATTTTTTTCTTTCATTTGAAATCTGACATTTTTGAATTAATTACCTAAAGCACTTCCTAGTAGAAATTGCTTTAAGCTTGTGAATAAATTCTATAAAAAGTTTGAGAAGCAAAACTAATTTCATTAAGCCATTGAATAATCTTCGTAATCTGTAATTTATAAATTCTGATTTAATGCAAAACAATATTGATAGAAAATTTAAACTACTGGCAAAAACAGACGATGTCATTTTTTTTTTTCAAGATGTAGTAATTTTAAGGTAAAAGTAGATGAAGAAAAGCACTATATACCAACGTCAAACATACAAAAAAAAAAGGTTCTATACCTCTATAGAATAGATTTGAAAAATACAAGAATTTAAAGGGGAATAAAAGTCTGTTGAAATGTAAAGGTGAAAAACAGGCAATATTCATAAATCAATGAATTCTCAACAGTTAAAGGGACTTTGAAATTAATAATAATAATTGTCTTGAACTTAGTCAAATAATCGTTTGGTCCATCTATATTGTTTTATTGCTCTAATATCTGTTACTTGTTTATGAGGTTTTATGACTCAGTGAATTTTGGGCTGTATTCAGTTGATGCTGCTTGATTCATTGTTAGTAAATTTATAAATATAGCATATTTTATAAATTTTTTCCACATATTTGTTAATTTTATCAGCAAGTTCTATAATCGGCATTGTTTTTGATGATACGGTAAATGTTTTATTTTCCTTTTACGTAAATGATACATTTTTTGCCTTATCTCATTTTAATATAATAAAATTATTGTTCCGTTTTAAAAACAAATTTATATATTTTAAATCATTATTAATCTGTTTTTTTGAGGTTGGATGATTTTTTTTTTTCATTTTGAAATTTTTTTATTATTCAAAGATCAATTAATTAATACTAATTACAAATGTAGTTCCTGGTATGACACTCTTAGGTATTAAGGTTTTTGAATATTATTTTCACTTACCTATATATGAAACATATAGTAAGGAATATAATTGCATATATAATATAACTCACTCATTTAAAAAGAGAAACTGTGTTTTTTAGAAGTCATTAAACTTTGATTTTCATTTCCTTGCATTCAAGTTTTTTTGACATCTGCTGTTCTCTCTCTATGGTCTATAAATGCTTTAGCACTGAATGCTAATTCATTTCTCTATTTTTATTTTAAAATGTCTGAATTATTTATATCTATAAATTCTTGAATTAATTGTAATTTATAAATATAATTTTATACGTTATTATGATGGAATGGTTTGGGGCAAGAGTATGACAAGCCACAATTCTGATTTTATGAAAAATGCATTTTTTTACCACAATAATTATTTTCCAATTTATTATGTTACTTGACTAACAACTTAATTCCAACATATTAACTTATAATATTATCGAATATGAACTATAAATTTTAAAAATCACTCTACTAACAAAATTTATATAATCTGGTTTGTCATATTCTTGTCTCGAGCTCTTTAATTATATCATATAAAACTGAAAATGAATTTACTAAACATGATGTGTATAATTTATTATTACTTGAGGAATCCTCAATTAAAATCTTCAAAGAACCAGATGGTAAAAAACAGTCAATCCTTCTATAATACATCTTGTATAAATAAAATGCAAGATGTAACATCAGCACAAAAAAAATCTAAGAAATCCAAGTGAATATTGAGGATTTTTGTAATATTTTATGTTTTTTAATACATACATATTAATATATACATTATTGTTACACTTATTTACTGTTAAGAGAGTAAGAAAGTAATATATATAATGTAAATATGATTAAATTGCATATTTATTACTCCAAATTTAATTTTATCAATACTATTTCATTTAATGGGCTTTTTAAAACAATTAAGACAAAAATCAAGTATTCATTAAATATAAATAACTTTATCTATTTGGTATTTGTGTTTTACATTGGTTTTCTGTTTTGATCATTTATCAGTTCTAAACTAACAGAATTTCAACCATAAAATAAAACTACAAAATTAATAAAATCAAAATAATTGACTTTGTTCTGGTGTGCTGGAATATTTAATAAAATTATGAAAAAAAAAAAATGGAAGTTATAGCTTTCTCTTTATTTTGTAATGATTTGACAGAATGAATTTTCTTTGAAAGTAAGATATAAATTAATTAATTTTGTCAGCAATTCACAACTTTCCTCAAGTTATTAAAATCAATATTATAAAGTTTTTAGATGGTTTTAATTGGCAAAATAGGTATGTTAAAACTTATTAAGATTGTTGTTATTTAAATTTAAATTTGTACCAAATATGTGATTAGATAATTGCCTGTTAATTTGTGTGTTTAACGATTGTGTAGTAAAATCAGATCTGCATTATATTAAGATTTTCTATAATATTATTGTAAATAAAGGAGCTAGAAAGTCTATGTATATATATTTAGCTTTGTATTAGAAATTGAACTAGGAAATTAGGTGTGAATTTTAAAAAAAGAACCCCTTTTTTGTTATGTCTGTTATTTTGTAAAGTGTAAATATTATTTATTGACAGGGCATGACCATGATGTAATCTGTATGTACAACTATCTTTTTTATATATAATTTTATAAATAAAATGTAATTGAAATATTTTTTTTTTATTTTATTAATTATCCCTACATTCTTCATTGCCCACAAACAGATAAAGAAAGAATACATGTCAGTTTTGGTTGGATGATATTGTAATATTAAAAAATTATTTTAAAGTAAGTTAAAGGGAAATTGGTAGTTTTTTAATTTTTCTCAGATCTAAAATATAGTTTGGAACATGACAAGGTTAAATAACAAGATTAAATATTAAATAGCTATGAGAATTTTTATTTTATTATATATAATATTATAGACTCTTAATCTCAGGGCGGGTTTCTAGGCAATCAGAACAGTCAACTAAATTATTAATATACTTACAATTTACATATTTACAAATATACTTAAAATTCTATTTTGTACAACACTAGCCAATTTATATAATCTTCTTTTGATGATGGATTGTTTTCTTTATCAATAAACTAACACTTGCTGTAAACAATCTTTCAACAAACAAACTGACTGTTGACAAAGCATTTGTCCTCAGTTTTCACTCATCTCATTCACTAGCGATCCAAAACAAAGAGTTCCTTATTCTTCTTGGGTGACTCTTCGATGTCTTCTTTTTCAAGATGTCTACCCTTGAGCTAGACAAAAGATGATGACTTCCTGCATCCAGGAAACATCAATCCCTGCCCACGCCTAAGCAACGAATCAAACAAAAACCAAGGTTTCTTCCTTCCCCTTCTCTAGGTGTTAATTCTCAACATCGATTGGAGCACTACTGTTTTGAGTTTTTTAACAAAACAAAAACAAAGTTTTGTTCCTTCCCCTTCTCTAGGTGTTAATTCTCAACATCGATTGGAGCACTACGGTTTTAAGTTTTTTCTTATGATTTTCTTTATAAATAATTTTCTTTAATACTTATTCTTAACTTCTACTTTTTCCTTAAATTTACTGTAACTACAATTATGATGAGAAGTTTTTTAAATATTTGAATCTGCTCAACATGGCCGCTATTCAACGCCATCTTGGCTTTGCTTTGAATAACCTATTTATTATAGACAATGAAAATTGGTTAGCTTGCTTTTTGGTTCAACAAAACAAATGAACAATATTTAACATTGATACATAAAATAAAAACAGAACTAAAATCATTTATATACAAAAATAACTATTTTCTCATAAAAGAGGATATTACAATATATTAGGTTGAACAGATGAAATGAAGTGGGAAACTCTGGGAACTAGTGGGAACTACTGGGAAACTAGTAAGGCACTGTACTATTAACTCCAAGGACCTGGATTCGAATTCGACCGTGGCAGACAATTATTTTCTGTTTCACAGTTGTGGTGAGTCAGCCCTGTGGGCTTTAGCCTTAATTGGGTAAAAATCTGACAGTCAAGCGTGATACTGACCAAATCACCTCCATGTATAACCATTATTCTAGTAACAATACTTCCTTACAAAGTACTGCACCCATAACTCTTCATGGGTTGTAGCAGGACAGATTTAATTTCAATATAAAATGAAGTTCAGTTTTCAGAAAAATCAAAGAAAAACAAACTTCAATGATATTTCTCTCTCTTACTAAAATTTCAATTCAACATTGTGTTATTTTGTTAAATCTGATTGACAAATGAAGTGAAACCTCTTATTAAATACCACACTTTTACACCAGAAAGGCTTACCTTGTATGGTATAAATATTTTATGATTTGCACTTTTCATCTTCTCCAATATTCAACCCAGGTGAGGTGTAGCCTTCAGCACTTTGCTCATGTTGGGAAATAATCGTCCATATTTTCCTAGTATTTCATTTTTTTTTTTTTTTTTTTTTAGAATACTTTTATACTTAGGATACTGTACAGTTTTGCTCTGGCCTCCTTGTAATGGTAAGACTGAGCATTTCTCTCACCAGTACACTCCAAACGTGGCATCTTTTTTTCTCATTTGAGCATTTTGCTCACCTGGACACCTCCTGAATTTCTTATTTTAAATCATAAGCCAAAGCAAGAAGATCATAGATCTTTTATACTAGTTTATCTGTTTAAGTGCAGCTGCGCTCTGGCATCGAACATGTTGCAAGTTCTTTAATCTTCTTTTACACCATCAGCCCATCGTGATTTGGAGCAGCCTCTCTATCATGTTCTGGTGGTTCCTCATTGAGGAGTTTTCTTGAAATCTCCCGCGCATCCATTCTTGCCATAAGACCTACCCATTGAAACCTGCCAAGCCCTTTTTTATTCTAACAACATCTGGTTCCATAATAAAGAGTACAGTTTGTCTGTTCGCCTCCTCTATGTTGTGTTCCTTCTTAGTGGAACATACCGAAGAATCTCTCTTTCAAATATACATAGGTCTTGTATAATATAAATATTTTGTGATTTTTACTTTCCATATTCTCTTTTATTTAAAATATATAAAATTAACCAATGTTTCGAAGTACACCTCCATCTTCAGGTTTCTCTAAAAATTTGAATCAATGGAATAATAAAACAATCATATACATATTATTTAAACATTAATAAAATACTAGTACAAATCACCTTGAATAACAAAAATTGTTTTCCAATATTACAGATCTACATAGCTCTTTGTGCCCTATCAATATAATTTTATTTCATCACATTTAAAAACAAGTTTTAAAAAGTATATTGGTACTACCTTGACAATCAATCTTTGTTGCACTTAAAAGAATTAAACATTGTATTAATCCTTCCTATGTTTTCATTTTCCCGAGTATTCCACTTATTTATCTGCTGTCACTTTGTTTTTGTTTTACATGGTAATTAATATGAATTTTTAATTAAAATTTGTACAATTGGTTTTATTATTTTTATTGTTTCATTGTTTAAAACTTTTAGAGAACCCTGAAGACAGAAGAGTACTCTGGAAGGTATGACATGATTACAGCTCTGTTCCTATGGGTGCGGTGCTATAGAGCAGCATTCCCAACTGGTGATCTGCAAACCATAGGTCATCCATTGAGTCTTGGAATGAGTATGGGACCGTTCTAAGACACATTTTTGTGACACTGTAACAGTAAATTTATTGTTAGAACTATTTTATTATCTTACCTGATGTTGGTATGTCAGCTGAAAAGTTTTAACAGACAAATGCAAAATAAAAGTGAGTTACTAAGGAACCTAATTTAAAAAATCTGAGGATAATCCCACCTTTCCCTTGTTGGGAGAGAGGGTAAGTTGCACATGACTCGATTTACAGCTTACATTAGTGGTTCGCAGAGTTCCATACGTTGGGAACCATTACTATACTGTCTAAAAGCAGATGTTTATTTCTTGAAACCATCTCCTTCAAACAAGCAGAGATTCCAGGAGACAGATATCTGTTATGTAAATTCGTATGTAAGATACTGATAGTACTACCAGCTATCAAGGAAATAGACAGGAGGTATCTGAAAGGTCACTAGGCTTTCAATGTAACCTGGAAGCTGGAGGGAACCAGTTTCTATGCATTGCTATGCTAGTGGAAGAAAACAGTTTCTTGATCTAGCTGGTAACAAGCCAAATGGGGACCAGTTTTTGGAGCATGTTGATATTAGGAAAGAAAGGTGGAATATTTAAAGGTCAAGTAACAACTCCAAGTTGAAACAACCTGGTCGATTCCAGAAGGAACTAAAAGGAAATCTATTATCAGCGTCGTTAGATATGATCTTACACATCTCACAACTAACATTGACGTCGAGATGCGTTCAAATAGTAAATTTGGGCTCATCCAGGTCTCTGTGTATTAGATTTATTGATAATATACACAACGATTTGGTATTTATAAAGTCACAGTTTATATATATATACATGTATTTTGTATACATACATATACCCAAGACAATAATTAATATTCGGGTCTTGGTTGAAATGTTACTTATTGAGCTTCGAACGTCTTCCAGGCTGCATTGCCGCGCTCAGTGGATTAGCTCATGTGCACAACTATATACCGTGGGCCCACCACGAAGAACATTTCAACATACCCAGGCTGAATTCGAACTGGCTCCGTTTCTGACTCAAGGTTTCTAAAATGACAGATGATCATTTCGGCTATCACGACCTCATTGTATTACGAGTCACTAAAGATGAATATAATTTTTAATTTACGTAAAAGAAAGAGAACTTAATTCAATTCTACTGAAACATGGCTGACAAGGATCTCTTGACTCAATGCAACGAGCAGCATTCGAGAGTTGTGAGCTTTCGCACACAGCAATATTAATAAATATCCTCGTTAAATGTGACTACATATCCAATAAAGTTATTGGAATTGTTATATCATGTTTGGAAATCATCACATTACTGTGGGAAAAACGTTGAAATGCGCATTTTCAAGCTTATCTACTTAAAGAGTCTTGTGATAGGAGACCCTCTTACAGAAAAATACGACGCAGATAAATACTGTCTTTACTCTAGCAATAACACAAAGCATTTTAATATTTTATATGAGCTTACGCAATGAAATTGAAAGAGTGCTCAGTCCCCTTAACTACTATGTTCTACAGGCTAAAGGTTTCAGCATGCCAATTCATGTCATATCAAGTTCCTTTGATGTATTTCAGAACTTTATTTCTTCATGTGTGTCTTCAATCAACATTAATTGTTTCACTTTACGTATGCAAACCGTTTACGGAACTTGACATTATTAAATTTAATATGAAAACTACATAATTTAAAATTTTTGAAGAGAAAACTTCCTATTCAGCTTAGTATAAGGTATTTAAATTTATTTGCTTTTAGAACTCGAATAAATTAAAGATAAAAATTAATTTTTAAACAATTTTACTGGAGTCATTATCTAAGTATCGGACCAACAACGCAAATACTAAGTTAGTGCGTTGCTTCAACTACAAATTTGTTTCTCTTTGGAAAAGGTTTGAAAGCATGGCATTGTTTTGAATTCTTATGACTGAAATGTGGTTTTAGATTGGTACAATCATGACAGTTGAAGATTTAATTAAAACGATTGACGATGAAGATGAGGTGCCTGATTATTCAGAATCGTCAGAAGAAGAAGAGGAAGTAAGATTTATATTTATATTTTCTATGTGAATTTTCTACATGGGGTGATATTCGTTCTAGAATAATTGATGTATCTTTTAAATATTTTACTGAAATTATTTTACTTCTTTATTTTACCTAAGCTTGACTTTGTCAGGCTATTGATAATTTAATTTTGAAGGTGTAGAATTGAAACTATATCATTAAATGTAGTTTTTTATTTCTCCTTTGACCGCAACCCTGAC
>NW_027111122.1:301311-303766 GCF_000696795.3 Halyomorpha halys | reverse complement strand
GTTTTTTTTACAACCAAATTCCTCATTTTTTTAATTAAAAATATATTATATGGAGTATTTAGCATTCAGCATGGTTATATATATCATTAAATGTACTATTCCTTTACATAAACAAGCCTTGGAAAATGAATAGTTGGTTAATTTCATTATGAAGAAATTTGAAAGTCCCAACATTGAGGCTAGTACGCATGGACTAAAGCGTAAATGACTTTATCATTTGTAGCTCATGTGTTTAAATTAAACAACTTTTAGGACAAGAGCATGAAGCATGTTCCCCTTAAACTTAAAAATAGAAATACTATTTTAAATCTGTCAAAATGCACTTAAATAAAAATTTTTCTCTAAAGTCAAGAAGCTGAAAACCTTACACTGGTTAAATTTATAATAAAACTGAAGTTTTTATTTATAGCTTTCAGAAACTGAAGGAAAGCTTTTATCTATTATTTTAAACATTTATTTGTCTAAAGACTTCATAATAGGGCAGAATATGATCTGGACTCTCCTTTATGTTCACATCTTTTCTCACACCAACGTAAAAGTTTATGGGATAATTACAGACGTTAGCTTAAACATTAGTGATTTCCAAATTTTGCTGCATAATGTTGAAATCAGCTCCAACTTTGATATATTATCCTCAATTATATTAATAACTTTGCACGCGATCAAAATCAGGAGGAAAAATTCGAAAATTCAATTTGTACAAAAATTAACATGCATCTAACTTTTCTAGTGGTGGCTATTTATCTAGTTTGCTAACAGGTATTAAAAAAAAAAAAAATTAACTCTTGTCCAAACTTCCCTTACAATGCACTGTCCATCCATATTTGCAAATAATTTCTTCACTAATCCTGTTTTACCATTTCTGTTTCCAGTTGCAGCCTAAGGCAAGGAAAAAGAGGAGGAATAAGGACTTTCACGATGGGTTTGAATTTGTTTCTTCATTGACTGAGTACAATAAAGATCCATGGGATGATCTCTACAAATATGTGAAGAGGAAAGCTAATAACAAAACAGATGAGAAGATCAAAAATGCCAGAGAGTCCTTAAAAAAAGAAGTTAGTATTTTATTCTAGTATATTTTACATAGTATAGAAATAATTTTTATTATTATTTGAATAAAGCAAATCCCCAAAGTAATAGCGATTCAGGGCTCAATTCACTGAAATTTGGATAGATAGATGGGCCTGAGGAAAACAGTGCTATTTTAAAGACAAGAAATTTGGGAAACAGCTCCAATAAAAAAAAAAAATTATATTCAGTTTGAAATATATAAAAGAAAATTTTATAATTAAGATGACATATGTCCACAAATTAATAGTAAGAACTTGATAATGGGCAGAAGAGCTCAAAATTTTTTTGAATGATGCAATAAATAAAGAAGTAAAAAAAAAAAAAAAAGGGAAAAATTCCTGAAAAGAAAAAGGATAAAGTTTTATTATTATCACTTAGTGTTACACAGGAATTATTAATTTGAATAATTTTGGGAGCAAAATGAACGGTCCTTCATTGAAAAGCATTCCATAATTATTCATTCTTTATTTTCAGTTTATTTATTAAATTAAATATGCAGATTTTATTAATTTAATATCATAAAACGTGGCATCTCAGATGCAGTTTTCTGACCCTAAGGATCATTTCATGGCCTTGTGAACAGTGTGTTCTTCCTTTAGATGAAGCCAATTAATATTTTTTTTATTGAATTAAAAAATATATTAACCAATTATGAAATAATTAATAATTGTTGCTTTAATTTTACTAGAAATGGACTCGGTCACTTCTGCATGTTATTAAATAAGCTCAGAACTGTTTATCTGGAATATATTTTTTATTATTTAAATAAAATAAATTGTATCTGATTAAGTTTCAACATTCATTATTAATACTTAAATGTCCAATGTTTCGGCCAGCCTATCTATCTTCAAAAACAATATTAGCTTTAAATTCATATATCACATCCAACTATTAAAATTTTTTTGCAGGCTATTCTACCTAAGTCTAATAAAGTTAGTCAAATTAATCTATATATGTCACTATTTAATTTAAACACTGATATCACTAACTTATCAACTATATTATTTTTTATATGGGAAGAAGATGGTTGGGAGTGCGGTCTGAGAATAACTCAAATAAGTTAAAAACTTATTTATTAGTGCCAACATTTCGGGCAGAATTTCTAGCCTTCATCAGGGCTTAGAACACAAAACAAGATAACAACCAGTGAATAAAGAAGATATAGAATGGTTAAAGTAAATATTTGAACTGAATGAATATAGATAAAAATAAAATAATGAAAGATATGGGAAATAAAATGTTTATATAGGGAATTAATTAAATATTTGAGTAAAGTAATATTATTAATGAAATAAAAATACAAAGTTATATAATGCTAAGGAACAACAAAATGTGAATAATTTAATTTAATAATAATAATTTAAAAATTAAAGTTATGAAAAAA
>NW_027111122.1:294534-300196 GCF_000696795.3 Halyomorpha halys | reverse complement strand
GGTCAGCAGGGAACAACATTGTTTATTTATTATACAGTTTTGTTTATTTATGTTGTTCTTTGCTGACCGCACCCCCCGACAAACTTCTCCAATATATTTAAAATACTTATTAAAAGAAGTGGTTTGTAATCTACTCATTAAATGATTTAAATAGGTCACTTTGTTTAGTGATCTATGATTTGGAAAAATAACGAGTGATGAATCAGGACATTGAATCACTACACTAATCTTTAATGTGCTCTTGCACTTAAGTGTTGCAATCAAGTGTTTTCTACTCAATTTCTTTTTTGTCTTTCCAGAGAAAGATTTTTTTAGTAACTAAAATTTTCATTTTGTGTTTTGTTCTATCTTAAACCTCTTGAATTTTTATTAATGCTGTTCATCTTTTAGGATAATGGTAATGAAGAGAATGATGATGAGGAAAATGTTGAAGAAAAAGACTTTGAAAGTGGCTCTGCCGAATCAGAACTTTCAGCTGATGAGCTTGTACACGGTTGGTTTATTTTATTTTTATATTCCTTACTTTCATAATTTTCCACATTATATTCTCTTGGGTCATCGGGTCAAAGTTAGTAATTAATTACTTCAATATTAGGAATGCTATTCCGTAGGATTTTCAAACTAGATATTTAATTTTTTCAGATTAAATTTACATCCCTAATTTAATTTCTTGATAGTAAAAAATTCAATCAGATTGATTATATATCCGATTTTTTGAATTTCAGATACTTTAAAAGAAAAGACGAAAAAGATAGGTAAAAAGAAGTTGAAAAGATTGAAAAAAGCCGGTTTGGAAATAAAAGATGAAGAGAGTGAATCGGAAGATGATAAAGAGAAAGTTAAATTTGATGAAGCACCTCCCTGCGATGAGTCTTTGTCATTTTATGAGATGAACCTCTCCAGGCCTATTCTTAAGGTTCTTCAATTTATATATTTACTTTACACTTATGTATAAATGATTTATTTAAATAATATTGCTTGTAAAGCATCAGATTCCACGATGACTGTGATTGTTATAGTGACAGATGTTGCAGCCACTGCTGTTGTCTATGCTATGAAGTTTTCTGTCATGGCAGTACTGTCACAGTATCAATGTTTGATAGTTAGTAGTACTATTAACTATCTGTGCTTGAATGTCAACTGCTACATGTAGACTCCTTAATAGTGAACTGTTTCACCTTATTTATTTATTTTTCCTAACCACTAAAAGATCAGAATATATATATATATAGATAACAATGGTTTGCAATTTTTTTTACAGGCCATCCTCTAAGGAATTACTGAGTTTATACAATAGCACTACTTTAGTTTGGTTCAGTTCTGAGATTTGTGAAGTGTTTGGGCACACCCCTTCAACTTATAACCTCATAACATCTATCTTATATATATTGCTACAAGTGTGGGATACTTATGGTCCTTTTTACCAACCCCTGTCTAGAGGTTGCCACCTCGCACTAACAAAAGTTTGAGTGTCACTATTCATTTCTCTGTACTTCCTTGAAATAAATGAGGTCATCAAACATGGTAACTGGAATTATTTATGAACTGAAGTGTTTAGCATCTCCGGTTCTTCTAATACTGATTTCATGAATTGTTAAAGGAATTTTTAGGAAAATGTTTTCTTGAAAGAAACCGAGCACTTCAAATATCAGCTTCCCTAAGTGAAAATCAAATCTACAATATTTTGAACTGGGGCCCTATGGTATCACCACCCTAACTTGCTCAGCCATTACGTCCTCTAACTTATATTTAACTTATAACTTGCATGTTTCATGTTTGTTGTTTGTTTATGGTGGCAGTTGTTTGTTATATTTCATTCTCCAAGTCAAACTGTTAGTGAGGTTAGGTTCACTCGATGTGTATAGATAAGGACTGTTATACTTCCTCACTGCAATGACATTACTTGCGCGACAGATATGTGTCATATGGAAATGGACCTTAGGATGGTTTTAATCATCATATATATCTATTTCCCTCTCCCTTAACATAATTTTTATTTATTTAACCTTAAATTTATTATTTAGTTATGTTCTCCTCAATTTTTAAGTCATTGTTAAAATTATTAGATTTTTATCATATATTTTCTGATTGATGATAACTAATTTACATTAAATCTGTAGGTTTCTATTTTATTGAAAATACCAATGGGTTTTATTTTATAGATAACAATGGTTTGCAATTTTTTTTACAGGCCATCCAAGCAATGAAATTTGTCCATCCTACGCCTATACAATCTCAAGCGATCCCAGTAGCCCTGGAGGGGAGAGATATATGTGGTGCTGCTCCGACCGGTACTGGTAAAACAGGTGCCTTCATGATCCCAACGCTAGAAAGGCTGGTTTATAAACCAACTGGAGCAGCCTCTGTCACCAGGTTATTAGAAAAATATAATTAAATGCATTTTATAGTTGAAATTTAGTGTTATGACTATCTTTATAAAATTTTATGAATTAAATATAGTTATTAATTAGATTTCTTATTTGTATTATAACATTAAAGTTTTGGCTAGATTGAAAAATAATTTAAATGATGTATCATACAATTTAAAAAAAATCAAGTATCAGTTATAAATATAAATAAATTATTTTTCAATATTTTGTCATTACAAAAGCCTATAATTAGTTTAATCTTTTTAACATTCTAGTTTATATAAAAATTGAAAGAATCTTAACAATGAAAGTTTATTAAAATATAAAATTTTTGCTCTCACGTATGTATACATGAAATATATAAGTAAGTTAAATTACGATTATGAAAAATTTTATTCCCAGTTTACAATTAAATTCCATGTTTTAAGATTCCCCGAATCCAAATAACTAAGTCTCGTAAAATAGTGAACAACCTTGCTCAAAAATGAAAAATATTAAACTGAAAGGAATCTATGTTGGCGATGGTATGTCTCTTGCAAATATTTTTTTAAAAACCAATATTCCCCACAAATTAAGTGTGCACTCAGTACTAAAATGGCGGATCGAGGAATTTGACTTGAGTTACTTTTTGCATCACAGTCATTTAGATTATTCGGTTCGATTTTGCCATTGTTGGCCTTTTTTTAATTAACATTGGGTAGTCAGAGAATCATAAAGCATATAAAATTAATACAAATAATTGAACGAGACACTGAAAGACACAAGTAAATACAATTTTTTTTTTTTAGTTTTGTTCACATAAGTTGAGAATTATGAATTATAATTTATAAATTAAAACTCAACAATGATGAATATTTCTTCAAATAAAATGTCTGGTGCAATGGTATTATTTGAGTAATCATCTTCAGCCATTGCATTGTCCTGTCTTTTTAATGTTGTATGTAAGTTCCATTTGATTCTTTTGTGTAGTTATAGTTATAGATACCACTTATGGTATTTAAAGGAATCGTACTGTTTGAAATAATTACTGGTGTGACTGTAGCTTAGGAGAAAGCTAACATGTACTGAGTTGGTTACATTTATTTTTATTTTCGGAAGATCGTTGATCGACTGTGTTTATATATAAAAAGGAAGATTTATATAAAGGGTCAGGGTGCGATAAAAAAACAAAAAAATACTCAAACAGTAATTAAACTATTTAATGTGAGCCAACATTTCACCCCACTTTGCTTATTAAATGCAGATAAGAAAAAAAAAAAGAAAAAAAAAAAAGTCCTGCTCCCCGACCCTGATGATGCCTTGCGAAGGGGAGCGAAATTTTGACTTATATTAAATAGTTTTATTACTATTTGAGTTCCTTTTATATTTTTATTTTGAGGAACTGATAGAAAACAGAATAGCTACATATTATTTAATATTTTCCAATGCTTCGACTTACTTTACATTTGTAAATGTATACATGAAATTGAAATGTTTAATATAAGTAGATGGTCAGGGTTGCAGTCAAAAAAAGAAGAACAAATATATATATATACATATATTGTAAATACATGGAATGTTTAATAGATTCTAAACTATAATTCAGGGTACTCTGTTTGGTTCCGACTCGTGAGCTGGGTGTTCAGGTGTATCAGGTTACGAAGCAGCTTGCTCAGTTCACTAGGATAGACATTGCCCTAGCAGTCGGAGGACTGGACGTCAAAGCACAGGTATTTCACTAGAATTATATAATAATATGTTATCACTATACATTTTTTTATCATAACCATTGATCAAAATTATCATTTTAGGAAGCTGTCTTACGAAAATCACCTGATGTAGTGATCGCTACTCCCGGAAGATTGATTGATCATTTGAAGAACACGCCCGGTTTTTCTTTAGATAATGTCGAAGTACTAATTATAGATGAAGCTGATAGGTCAGTTTTACTTTTTTATTTAAAATTATGAATTTTTTTCCCTTATAATTATATCTTATAAATAATTATTTTGTCGTGGGAAAACTATTAGAAAAATTGATACATTGAGCTATGAGATAACTTTTAGTTGACATTACTACCTAGGATGCTTGCAACTATATATTATCTCGTAGTTTGCTTAATTGGTATATTCATTTATCTAGTGTTCACTTTTACTTCAGTTTTGGTTTATATAACTTTTTTGCTAATAGAATGTTAGATGAGAACTTCAAGGAGCAGATGAAAGAAATTATGCGGTGTTGTTCACGAACGAGGCAATGTCTCTTGTTTTCTGCCACTATGACTGAAGGTGATATTAATTTTTGTTTTCTTGTAATTTGTTATTCTTTTCTTGTTTTGTTTTTCAACTGCAAATTTGTAATTTTTTTTTTTTTTTTTTATTAGGTGTAGAAGAACTGGCCACTGTTTGCCTCAATAGGCCCATAAAATTGGGAGTAGACA
This sequence comes from Halyomorpha halys, assembly GCF_000696795.3. NCBI lineage: Eukaryota > Metazoa > Arthropoda > Insecta > Hemiptera > Pentatomidae > Halyomorpha > Halyomorpha halys. The sequence goes on along the minus strand of NW_027111122.1, from coordinate 295,408 downwards.
CTAGCAATGCTCTCAAACAGGAATTTGTTCGGTATGTAATTTTTTTTTTTTCCATCAAAATTTTGTTTTATGTACCAGAATTTGATTATGAGTGGGGGGGGGGAGTCTATTCCTTGTTTTAATTACTCAGAAAAATAAAACAATATTTAATTATTTATCCAATAAACATTAGAAATCACATCCAAATTCATCCATAAAACATTGGAAACCAATTTCAGCAAACTACCGTTGTGTATAATTTGATGGAAAATATAGATAATTTAATACAATGACAATACAGGCTGTAAAAAAACATATTTTTAAAGGATATTAACTTTCTAAAATATAAAATAAACTAATTTGTCTCATTGCTAAGTGAGTTGATAAAATTGAAATTTGGTTAACAATTTTAAAAAAGAGACATTTTCTCATAGTATGTTTTTATAGAGACTAAAAATAAGGTGATTAAAAATTTGGTTTTAATTCAATTAAAGAAATAATAAATGTTTCTCTAATAAGAACGTAAACTGCTTAATTTATATAATTTAAAAAAAAATTTTAAATCTTTTGTTAAATACTGATTTATATTTAAGGCTGCTCGCACTATCATAGTTGAAATTACAATTTTTTATATCTCGGGATTAAATCAATAATTTTCCTTTACACCAATAAAGTTAACCTTCTAATCAAGCGGTAAACTTTGCCAGTTGATGGTAGCCAGTTATGCTGAGGCTTTAGCGCACTTGCTCAGCCTCCACTGGCTCATTACCAGTGATGCGACGAGAGAAATGCACTGGGATCTCTTGAGCTCTGCTCTACCCCTCACACATGGGGGATAGAGTGGGCTCAGGGATCCTCAGGTCGATTGTGTAAATATTGTATATATTATTTTATC
>NW_027111122.1:283486-294409 GCF_000696795.3 Halyomorpha halys | reverse complement strand
TTTTTTTTATTTTAGTATGTATCAGATTCATTCATCACTATTACCTTTTGCCCACAACTGTGTGGCAGATTGTAATATCTATCAATAAATAAATCTATCACTTATAAAAGTTATGCTGAGATTTAGAACAAACTGGTTTACTGCAATAAAATATGTTTATATTATATAATATTCAAAGAAATTCAACATCTTTATTAATCCTTTGTTACCGATTGAGCTGACTCCGAGTTGATAGTTATAGTATTAAGCCATGATTTTTCTGTTTGTATTAGGTAAATAATGAAGTGAATAAATTAATTTTATTTGCAGGCTTTTTACTGTTTTATGAAGGAGATGGTCGGTAATTCGATCAAAAAGGAACAAGAAATAGTTAGCAATTATTTGTTTTGCTCCACTTTATTGAGCTTCATTTGGCTAAAAAAGATAAAAAAAATAACTAAAAACTAACTAAAAATATTTTGACAATGTAGGATAATAAAATTTTTAAAAATGAGGTAAGTTAGGGTTAAAAATTATTTATATGTAAGTGAAAAGAAGATTATATAAAAATGAAAAAATAAGATGTATTGACCAATGATATAAACATCAGTTAATAAGTAGTTAACTTTTTTTTTTTTAACTGCACACCCCTGACCATCTCGTTCATATTTTGAAAATTACGGTCAATCATTTATATATATATATATATATTTTTTTTATTATGTTTATGTTTATAAGTTTGTTTATAATATTTTAAAGAATAAGAAATGAAGGTGACCGAGAAGCTATTTTGGCTGCCCTCGTATGCAGAACATTTAGGGAAAATACTATGGTCTTCGTTCAAACCAGAAAGCAAGCACATCGACTACATATCATGCTTGGTCTTCTAGGTGTGAAGGTAATATGAGCCTTTAATTATGCTACTATAATGATTAATTCAATTTGAATTTCCATAAAGTTAGAGTAATGTTGGACTGTCGTGCTGTGGGAGTTTTTTTTTCTTAAGTTGACATTACTGAGGGGTAATGAGGGCCTCCTGAACACAACAAGCACGGGAGACATAATTCAGTAACAAAACTCGTCTTATAGTGTCCGTTTCTATAAAGTATTTCAATGTTTTGAACAATTCTGCCAAGTGCAATGTGTGCACTCTTATTAAGTTCCTTCTCATGGAAGACAAAACCCTACAAAAGCTCAAGTGAACTATTCAAAATTGAGGGGAATGTTGACAAAGGGAGTGTATTTGTTCCCCACAAAATCGGCCTTCACAATACTACCTAGATGCCTTTGCGCTCGTTTGATCGGGATGTGTTGAACCATCCTGTTTTCTCTCCTGACTTGTCGCTTTCAGATTTTCATCTTCCTGAAAACTCATATGGATGAAAATTTTCTCGAGGAGGTGAAATAAGAGGTCTTGAAGTGGACAAAGGAGATGGTGGAACAATTTTATGAAGAGGGTATCAAAAGGTTTGTGTCACGATTTACAACCTTGATAGAACAGGAAGGCGATTATGTGGAAGTAACATATTGTTATGCCATTTACTTTTTCATTGTTTGTTTATATTTTATTATCATCATATTTTTGTTTTAATTTAATTATAATAATAACATTTCTATTTTAAATGATGTTTTGGATGGGGTAGTGGGGGACTGGTTCTTATATATGATTAATCAAGTTATAACATTACTGTTGAATGAAGAAAAATATCAATATTGGTTATTTGTAAGAGTTCAGTGTTATAGATTTATGTTTATATAGAGCATATTTTACTCTAAACAATCGATAGATCTTATCATTTTTATATCTCACCGTTGATTATTTGATAGATGTAGGGAATTTGTCAAAGATAAAACTTCTTGTTATTACGAGAATCACGGTACAACCCGTGGTACGGTAGGGTCTTCATTAAAACGCTTCTCCTCAAAGCTACTTTAAAATCAGCTGTTTAATAGCTTACTTGAGATTACTTGCCCAACTACCATTCTCAAGTAAATATGCAATTACTCTTAGTGTCCGTCCACACAAATACTCTTTGGACCCACAGAAGTTTTGTCCAGCTTTAAACGGCATTCGAGGATTGTTTCCATTTTTTGACAAACTGCCCTACATATCATGGAAACCGAATCCGATACATGCTGAAACTAAACAATATTAACCTAAATTAGTTAATTTCTGTCTCTACCCTCGTGGTAGAATCTTAAACTTCTTTTTATACATGTAACACAAAATATTTTGCTCAGAGCTGGATACCTAACTTCATAATAGGATATATAGTTTTTTTTTTATATCATTAAATATGAAGTGACGTTTTTGTTTTATTGTTTTATTCTTAATGTAGATACCCCAGCTTGGTTATATTGTTTGTTATTAGTTCATATAACTGATCTTTAACTCACCATTTTTGTAAAATTATTACGATTGATGATTTATTTTATATATTTTACAGGCTTGCTCTATTTGTAGGAGGGTGCCACATGTACAAATAAATAAATTATCATTATTATCATTAGCATTTATATATATTTTTAAAAATAATAACATACTAAACCATTTATTTATTTATTTTTAAATAAATTGACTATAATTCACATTCATTTATTTAATTGTTTCATAAAAAAACCTTTTAAAAGTATCTCTAAATACTTTTTGTGCAAATACCATTTCACTATTTGATCCTGGTCATTTTTTCAAAATGCACTGCATTGTATATGTATATCGTTTAAATTATCGCAACAGTTAATTATTAATGTCTACGATCATTTAGATAATAATTGTACCAAGTTTTAAAATGAAATAATTTTCCCTGAAAACTTATCTCTATGAGATTTCATTAGGAACTTCGAACGTCCACTTGATCTGTGTGTGTCACAGGCTTCTAATACAGAAAAAAGTATAGTATTTTTCTTTTTAAACATCACTTATCTGTTTTTTTTTTTTTTAAATAATTGCTTACTATTTTTAAAGTCTTTACAAACTTAATCCACTTGTCTATATAAAATAACAAGTTTCAAAAATTTCCACTCTCACAACATATTTTCCATTTTGATTGGCATATTTTTGATTTAGATTCCATTGTGTCGGCTTCTTAACAAAATTTTTTTTTTGTTCTAAGTTTCAATATATTTAAATTTACAAAACAAAAACTGAAAACACTTATTTCACTTATAAATAAGTGTCAATTAAATATTATTTCTCCACAAAATGTCAATAAAAATGTTTAATGATCCTCTGTTACAAAAAAATTATTTATAATTATTAAGTAATTTTTAATTTACATTTATCAAATAAAATATGACTTTTTACTCCTGTAATACACATATTTTCCTATATAATTTAAATAACAATGTTTTCTTTATATTGTTAATAATAATCAATCTTTTTAATATTTTATATTATTAAAAACGTAATTGTTTAATTTATGATGTCTGTTCATAGTGAACAGTATTTGATTTTATTCAATAATAGACATCAAAATATCACTACACTATATTTAATATTTCTATTTTAATTTATTAATAGTATATCATTAAAAAAAAATACTATCACTTCCTTTGCTTATTATTTAATAATAATTTTCTTTAGGCTGGCGAACTGCATGGTGATATGACACAGCCTCAGCGATTAGAAGCTTTGAGGAAGTTCCGAGCGGAGGAGATTGATGTCTTAGTTGCTACTGACCTAGCTGCAAGAGGTCTCGATATCACAGGAGTTGCTACGGTGAGATCATTTATCCAAGTTATGTTTTTGTAAATTCGTGCTATAACTTCTCTATAATGGGCTGCCACGGGTCCTGCCTTATTCATAACTTACTACATTTAATGTTCTGTTTTTATATTTAAGATAACAGATTAACCCTCTTAATGTTTCGATTTAGAACATCCCATTCTACTATAGAACAGTGGCATTGGTTAGGGGTCAAGAATGTCATATCTTCCAAATCGGAGTATAGGATGTACTGCATGGGGGTCTTTCTCAATATTGAACAAGTTTTGGACTGTGCCTGACACCCAGGACTGCTCTATAAACTGCATAAATTCTTTCTCCCTACATATTTCCTATTAATCGGTTTCTACCTCTCTTATAGAACCTTTTAAGTAAATCATAACTTAGCCTACTCATCTCTTGTTTCTCAGTCCGCTAGTGTTCCTCAAGATAGTATCCTGGGTCCCATTCTCTGTACCGTTTATGCAGCTGATAAAAAATGGCCAGTGTGCACTAATAAAAGCTATTTCTTGAGACCAATTAAGTGGGCATTGGCCCTTCTTTTATTAACGTACAGATATCATCATAGATTTTAAAATAAACCTATTTTTACCTGTCTGGAGAGTCAAGTGTCGGATTTAGTGTAATGCGTTCAGGTTTTTATTTATAAACGTATTTACTTATTTACTTTTGTTTTTTGTTTCTGTAGACTCCCATCCTAATTACTTTTTTGGATAATATATGTTTTGAACAGCTGGCCATTTCTGATAGACAGGTTTATTAATCTTATCAGTCATCCTTCAGATTTCCAGGCTGTTCTAACCAGAGTAGGCAGGTCGAGTTTTCATTCTATAGGATCTTTTTCATTCTATAGGATCTCCATGAGATAAAATTCATCGATATTTCAGCTATTTTTAAACTTTTAGGATTTATTGACAATAAACCTTAAACATGCAGTAACCCTTTTTAAAATTCTGTCATATCATACGGATCCTTAGGGAGTGGTAAACATTCTATCAATGTGTTCTAAATCCATTAACAGAAACATATTTATACTTATTTCTAAGTACAGCCAAATTTTAATCTATTTTTACGATAGTACTGTTCAAAGCTATAAAAAATGATACAATTAAAATGTTTAAACAGGTTATAAACTTTGTACTCCCGGTGAGTTTGGAACATTACGTGCACAGAGTCGGAAGGACGGCTCGAGCTGGTAGGGCTGGTATTTCTGTTAGCCTTGCTGGTCAGGGCGAGCGCACCCTCATCAAGAGCATTCTCAAGAAGTTCAGAGGAACTCCGAAACAGCGTCTTATACCTCAGGGTATGTTACTGATTGTATTATATAATTTTTAATTAATTGCTTTTGATCAATTGTTGTTTATAATATTACTATTTTGATATCATTTATTGCTTTCAATACCGTAAAAATGGGTTGTAGCTGATACTTTGTACTTTTTAACTGATTTTGAACTTTTTTTTTTTGATATTCTGCAGCTTTATTTATTTATAGTATTTTAAGGGTTTCAACCACCAGGGTCATTTACAATGAGTTTATAAGTTGATAAAGCTATTAGATTACAAGTAATAAAGTTAGAAATTACAATATTTATTAAATTATGCATTCACTTATAGACATTTGAATTACATTAAGACTATATAAAATCATAGATATTAATAGTTTTTAAAAAATGAAAAAGTTTTGTTGTTGTGCGGGAGCTCTCAACATCTGTAAATCTGAAGGGAATTGGTGTGATTTGTGAGCAATTAATTCAGTGAGAATGTGTCTAATGGTGGTGAGACCTGCATTTTTATACCCACTTATAGGTATCAGAAAAGTTTGAAATTTATCCTACAGTTTTCTTATCTCATAGAGTATAAATTTAAAAAAAGCCACGAGTTTACTCTGTTTTAATATCTTTTTTTTTTTTTTTTTTTAATAAAAAGATGAGGAAAGTTTGTGGGTATGTAGTGAAACTTTGCACTACTTTCTAAGATTAATTATAAACATCTGAGAATCAACAGTTAGTGTAATTTAAGATTGTCATCTAGGAAAAGAACCACAAAATAAATTTTTGAGATGTTCTGTTATGAAACATGGTTACTGAAAAAATGAAATTATTTTTTTTTTATTCCTTTGCCCCATGGATATTTAGAGCTTGATATTGGAGCGGGAGAATGGTTTGTGAGATTGTATTTTATTATATATTTTAAGAGGGGACTGAGGAAAGTAAATTTGTTGGATATAGATGGTATATAAAAACTTTTATATAGTTAAAATGTTTGTTAATTATAATATTTTACCGTTAATCGGTAGCCACTTAGCTTAACTTTAATTCATAAAAATTTTCAGTTATTCATGTTTTACGGCTGGACATCTCATTTTGGTTGGTTTATTCTGTTTTGAAATCCATATATATTTTTTTTTTCTCAAAAAGTTGAAGAAAGTTTGTGGGTATGTAGCGAGACTTATTATTGAGCAATTTGCCTCAGAATAAATAAAAATTATTATTATTATAAAAGTACATTAAGTACTTTAAGTTATATTAGCTAATGAAATAAAATGTTACAAATATATTTATATACCTTGTAAGTATTATACATTTATATATAAAAGAACTGTATTTTTTAAAATAATAAAGATTGGTTTATTTACAGCAATATAAAATTAGGCAACTAAAAGGCCATTATATACTCAACAGTTTAACAAGTCATATTCCAATGACAATTTATGGTTTGAAATATTAATAATGATTTTGATTTGTTTTGTTGTAGAAATCTTGAAAAAATACCGTGCTAAAGTGGAAGTATTGGAAGAAAAGATAAAGGGAGTCCTGGAGGAAGAATGGTCAGAGAAAGCTTTGAAGAAAGCGGAAAATGAAGCTCTCAAAGCTGAAAAGTCTTTGAAAGGTGAAACAAAGGAGAAAAGAGATTGGTTTCAAACGCATAAAGAAAGAGAAGAAGAAAAAGGTTAAAATAATTATTTTTTTATAATATGTATTTCTACTTCTGCACTATACCATATAGTTCTTATTTGTATTAATCACATACATACATCATATTATTTATTTCATAGCTTGAATTATTTTATCAATATTTTATTTTTTAGAGAGATTAAGATTAGAAGAACTTCCTAAAGGAAAAAATAAAAAAGGTCGTGCGAGCAGACGAAAGAAGAATAAAGGAGAAAACCCGGAAGAGAGAGCTCAAAGGGAAATTGAGAAAGTTGCACTTTACCAGGCAAGAGAAGCGAAGAGAAAGAGGAAAGGAAACAAGTTGATAGCTGTCCATGAGGCGGAAGATAAATCTCGAAACCAAGGTAAGAAACTTCAGCTATTTTACCACATACTTGTCTTTACCTCTCTGCTTTTTTGCATCTTTTATTACTACTGGTGTGCCACACTAAGGGACACAAAACTTTTAAAGTCAGTGAAGCCATGTTAAAGGCCAAGGATAAAAGTAACCTACTTCTAAGGCATTGATTTCTTTGGTTAATAGAAAAGATTGATAAAAGATGTGAGCAGTAATTTATTTAAAAAATATTATCTGAATCATCCATAATCTTAACTGTAGATTTTGTAAGTAAATGTTATATTTTTCATAATACATGTATATTTAAATATACTAAACTTGATCTAAATGACTTTGATTAAAATATGATTTTCTGTTACTCCTACCAGGCCAAAAGCGTGGCAAGAGGTCGGCATTTGATTCAGATCTAACCGACACGAGGAGGAAGAATGTTAAACGACTGAGGCATGAGTAAGTGGAATTCTTTAATTATTTTATTAAAGCATAATTTTATTAAATTCTGTGCTATTTTTTTAAATTCTTGACACGCCAATATTCCAAAAATGGCTTGTCCCGTAGAGTGCATTTTCAAATGACAAAAACCATTACATTTGAAATATAGGCAATTATGCATAAATATTGAGGAAGCTATACTTGGCAGACATTCTTAATTTCAACATTATTTGCTATGTCTTATCAATTTAATAATTTGAAATTCTTTTAATTTCAGGGCGACTCATGAAAAGAATTTGATCAAGTTTGGCAGAAAAGATAAACAGCCTGGGAAGAGGAAGAAAAAATAAAATTAATATAATGATTATATTTTGTGATTAAAGTTATAAGTTAATTGTTATATTTTAATAAAAAATGTATAAATAGTGGTATATTGTTGTTTTAATTCCATTTCTTATCTTTTGTTATATTTATAGTTAAATTTATAAGTTTTGAATGAGTTACTGCATTCTAACAGTAGATAACAGCACCTTTGTTCAAGGAGTTATGCATTCTGACTGTAGATGACAGCACCCTGCATTGACTTGTTTTATGGGCTGTTTCAAGGTTCCACTAATCAACAAAAACTTTATCTCTAAAAATGTTTTTTTTTTTTAATAATTTATTCATTGATATTTACAACTTTATACATATACACACATCAAGTAAATTTGCTGTAAGTGATATTATGACATGATAAAAACATGTGGAGAATCTACCCATTGATAGAACTCCAAAAACATTTCTAAAGGGGAAGATCTCGAGGCCATCTTCTTTTCAGACATCTAGGAGGATTATTAGGTAGTGAAGGAGAAGCCAGATCTCTAAGAATGTGAAAATGAATAATTCTGATTCTTCCTAGGTGAGTTTTAGCACAACCCACTATCAAGCAAAACTTGAACACAAAATCTACTTGTAAAATTCAAAATGAGGTGCTTATAATGACTGTAGATATAATAGGGGTATTTGTGATGTTTAGTTTAACATGCTAAAGTTGTGTTAAATGGAGAAATATTTCCATCTTTTACCATGTTGAAACAATATAACATTTAACATGGTTGAAAGTGTGCTAAATGAAGAATGACAATGTGCAACAGACCAGCTGGGCTCCATACCATTTTGTTTGTTGTCGTTTTAATAGATTAGTTGCTCGTAGCCCATGTTTGGTTTACGTTGTTTTTAAACTCAAAATAAGTAATGGATAAAAATAATGAATAAAAACTAAGTGAGAAAACAAGGAGAAAAGATGATATGACAAAGCTGTTGGAGATTTTATTATCTCCTAAAGAGTACTAGGTTAAAAAACAAGTTGCCCAAAAAATCTGCTAGGAGCTCCTCTGCATTTAACATGTACTTTAAATTAGGCTGCTCACAATCCTATACTTATGACATTGAGCATGTTAAAACATTTTTCATTTAACACATCATTAATACCCCTAATGTGAGAAGATGGTAAGGTGGTGTGGTCAGTACGAATTAGCACAAATAAATATAATTTATTTTATTTGTGCTAATGTTTTAGCCTAAATTTTAGGTTGTCGTCAATGCTTCAAGATAACTACCATAAATAAAAACCAAAAAGCAGAAATAGTATAAGAAGAAAATTAAAAAGATTACAAATAATACTATGCAAAGGTAATTTGTAATGTAGCAATAGTAAGAATTTATGTAAAAGTTAAGCATTAAAATATTCAATCAAAAAGTGCTTTACGTAAATAATGAAAAATTGAAATTAACATAATTAAAAATGTATGGAAGGAAACAATATTCATGATACAGTGAAAAGAATAGAAATGTACAGGTAAAGTTAACAAAAAAAGAAACTGATATCTGAAGTTATTCAAGTCACAATGGAGTTAATATTAAATCTAAAATTATAAGATGTGATGAGCAAAAGTAAATAATGCATGTAAGGAAGAAGGAAATAATAGGGGTAGATGATAAGAAGAAAATTAAAATAATATAAGAGACTTGATGTATATGTTCGTTAAGAGCAAGTATCCGTAAGGCAGTAAGAGTATGCAGCCTCAAAAAGTAGTATGTTAGAGCCAAATGTAAGCTGATTTTTAATGACATATTAAACAAAGTATAAGTGTCAGTCTAATTAAATAAATAAAGTAGAGGTTAAGATTGAAGTCTAAATCTAATAATTTTTTTTTTTTAATAATTTATTTATTGATATTTACAACTGCATACATATATACACATCAAGTAAATTTGCTGTAAGTGATTTATGACATGATAAAAACATGAGGAGAACCTACCCATTGATAGAACTCCAAAAACATTTCTAAAGGAGAAGATCTCGAGGCCATCTTCTTTTCAGACGCCTAGGAGGATTATTAGGTAGTGAAGGAGAAGCCAGGTTAGAAACGAGTTGGTTTGGGTGGTTGGGAAGTTTATTATGGAAGGATTGGTATCTGGTTCTGGCCAAATCGGCAACATAGGGGACATTGAGGTCCTGATGGATGCTTTGATTTGTGACAAAGTAAGGAGCATTAAGGATTTCGGACTGTAAGGATTGGATTCGAGAGGAATTAGATGGTTTAGTGGAGCCCCATAGCTCAACTCCGTATGTCCAAATAGGCCTTATAATAGTCATGTAGATCAGTCTTTTGTAATGGATTGGAAGTTTGGACTGTTTGTCTAGTAAATGTTGTAATAGTCGGAATCGACGAGCAGTTTCCTGTCTTTTCAGTCTTGTATGAGGATTCCATGTCAGTCGTTCGTCCAGATTTAGTCCTAAGTAACGGATCTGTACAACAGGAATGAGTGGGGTATTATTAAAAGATACTGTAGGGCAAGACGAAGGGTAAATGTGATTTGGTGGGATTTATTGGAATTTATTTTAATCCTCCAGTTTTGGCACCATTCTTCGAGGGTGGTGATGTGCGATTGGAGGGATTGGGATACAATTAATAAAATTTAAACTTGAAATTTGTGCAGTCATTAATGTGGCTAAAAAGATAACGGGACAATGAGCTTTAACCACGGTTCATTTTTCTATCTGTAACTGTACCAAACCTGGTGACATAATCTGTATACATCTGCCTAACAGGCACTTTTTTTTTTTTCTGGCAACTGTTTAATCTTTCTTTCATGGGCCAATCTTCCCTTCATGGCTACGGTGGTTTAGTGTGAGCTATATATTACCCCTAGATCAAAGAAGTGTCTTAGGGCTGCCTATGTTAAAATGGATTATTGAACTGTGTCAGAAACTGATTTAAATGATCAAATAAATTAACAAACAATTTAAAATCATAAAAGTTTTCATTTTAGCAGTTTAGTCTCCCAATAAAAAATGGAAGCTGTTCCGAAATATTAATAAAGATTAATTTTTCTTTCGGAGCTTCATATATTTAAAACTACTTACAAGAGTCTTGTAGATAGTTTTAAGAATATGAAGCTCGGAATGAAAATTTTTTTAATATTTAATTTTAATTTTTTCACTTTATCTT
>NW_027111122.1:269026-283373 GCF_000696795.3 Halyomorpha halys | reverse complement strand
ATTATATATTTATTAATTATTAAGTTTGTCAGGGGTCTAATCTAATCTAATCTACACCTAATTATCAATTTTTCTAAAAATGTTTTGAAATAGCCATAATTTTTTATTCACCTTGACTAGACTTAACAGACTCATCAATTGTGACTAGCAAGTATATATAGTTTTCATTAATATAATAAAAAATTGAAGTGAAATAACTGACTTTTTTCTCTGATTTACTTGATAGTATTTGAAAACTATGATGATGGATTTACACGTTTTCTTTTTTGATTTGGTGTCTGCAGTTCTATGCAGTAGGGCCATTGAAAGCAACTGAGAACCTGTTACAAAGATATGGTGTTCAGATTATTTTTTACCATGTCCAGAACAAGGTTTTCCCACATTTCACCTCATTAATGGATATGACAAGAGGGAGTGAAGACAGAAAACTAGCTTCGATTCGAGAAGTGACTGACACATTGACCATGAGTTTTTTTTTCCTAAGCCACAGGAAGTGGGCTATTACACCATTTTCCCTCTTGCAGCCCAGCATTTTTCCTCTTAGTTGGTCCGCATCCAGCTGAATATCTTCAAGACCAATACACGTTAGAAGATGGTCTTCATCCATGTCTCCCAGGTTACATAGAGGACATTTCGGTGAATCTACGATGCCAATTCGATGGAGGTGTTTTTGGAGTAGATCATGTCCTGTTACTATGCGAAATAAGCCACTCTCTCAGCTCTGCTAAGATTGCCTGGGATTCGTTCATCCTTATGCAGTTGGTTCTCCCACTTCTTTCCTTCCGCTTGAACTTTGTGTCTAGCGCTTGTCATGTCCTTACAACAAGAACTTATCAATGATTTTACTGTTCTGTAAGAAAGTTGTTGAACAGGCTGGTTTTCTGCACAACCGAGCTTAGCCAACTTGTCTGCTTCTTTACCAACATGGCCTGGTATCCACTGCAGGGCTATAACCTTTCCTCTTTTCTTCATGATAGCAGCCATGTTTCAACACTTTTCTTTGGTGGGTGACCCTGCAGCACCTGGTGTTAATTTTTGTATTACGGATTGTGAGTTGCTAAAGATTACAGTGTTGTCATCACCTTCAATAATGGCTTCCATAGCGAAGCAAATAGCCTGCATTTCTGCATCATGATTATCAAATTCAGCTCCAACGGGAAATGATAGTTGAAAGTTGATTGAGGATACACCTGCTCCAGCTCCCCTGTTAATACTGGACGCAGACCATCGGTATAAATGTGTAGCCATTGCTCTATGAGGTATAGCTCATAAATTGACCATGAGTGGAAACGAGGATACTAACAAAAATGGCGTTTGTTAGCTCAAGGTGACTCACAGTAAAATATTTATTGAACCAGCTATTACGAGAAGGTTAAACAACCCATCATTTCTAAACACTCATTATAAAAAGAGTTTAGAAACGATGAAGAATATTTTGGAAAATATTGAGGATAAGAATTGTGTGGGTGAGGAAATTGAAGAAGACTCAGACTATTATCACTAACAAAATGGGACGTTAATACAAGGATTAATAAAATAAATAAGAACTGCAAAAATTGTATTGAGGTCCTCAAAGAACCCCTATAGTATTATGTGCTCATATCAGACCAAAGGTTACATAAATATTTTTCTTAGCATGTGCCCCTCTAGGTCTGACCCTGTTAAGGAAATCCTTTGAGGAAGTTGTATAATAGAGAGGCTGAGTGAAGCCAAAGAAGGCTGACTAATGGGCACCAAACATTTTTGGCTTGGAGTGATGTACATCAGGAATGGCATACTTAAACAATTAATCAAACCTTGTTGTTAATATTAGTTTTTTTGTAATAGCTATTAATTCAGTCACTTTATTACAATATAATTATTATTTTTACTTTTTTAGGAAGTAGTAAGGACAATTGTGTGAGTGGGGAAATCAGATGTTTACAATCTATTTTTGATAAATATAATAGATAATTAATTTAAATAATAAACGGTTGTGTAATTATTTCCAGAGGGTTTTATTTATTTATTTTTTTTTTTACTGAGAGCAGCAGAGCTCCATCACTAAGATCACGTTTTCTCTTTGTTTTAAATTGAAAAAAAAATATTTGATTTAAATTTTTCATTACCCATGACTTCCTTCCCCATATTATCCTTTAATAATAGCAAACTTATTCCTGTCAAACTAATCCTTTATCAAGGACTACATCTGGATGAGTGACTAACTTGGAATCTTCATACAAGACTGAAAAGAAAGGAAACTGCTTGTAGACTTGCAACTAATTACAAAAGATTCATGTATATGACCTCAAGATCTCCTCCAAAAATATTATTGGAGTTCCATCAATGGGTCGACTCTCTACATGTCTCCATCATGCCATTGTAGAACTAACATAAAATTTACTTATTATATACCTTTTAAAACAGTTGTAAATATCAATAAATAAAAAAAAAGCCATTTATACTTAAAAACAAAGAAAAAATTTGAAGGGGAGGGAGGTTAAGCAATGTTTATAAGTGTTAAAACCTGTTTTTTATCTTAAATTTTTTTTTAACGAACCACTTTCAGCATTATTTCAGAAACAATTATGTATTAATTAGTGCCAAATTTTATGTTTTCCTTAAAAGAAATTAATTTTTCATTAGCTGTTCGGCAAAAACGTTAATTGAAAAAGTGACCAAGTTAAAGAAAATTCAGCTCGTTAACTTTTATAACCAGTCCCTACGTTTAATAACAATAGATATATTTTGGGATCCTAGCGCTATTCATCTCAAGAACTACTTACTGGTTTTCTTTCATCTCGAGAACAACTTAATTGATTTTCATTGTTGATAAACCAAATCATTGGAAATGATTTTTACTATAACTTCTATTCAGTTCACATTTGCGATCAAATGAACGGCTTTACTGTTAATTAAAGGGGCTAATTTAACATTTTTTTTTTAATCTTTAGTGTGGAAGAAGGGGTTGGTGCCTATCTAGCTAGTGTAAGGTTCTCTAACCTCAAAATCCAATTAATAACTGAGATACCTAGATATAGCAGGGACCCTAGTACCTTACACTTCAAAACATTAAAAAAAAATTGAAATTTGTTTTCTTAAAATTTACTAGTTGTAACATAACTCCTTTAATTACATTAATGTGCAAAATTTTTAACTTGTTAATATAAACCAGTGTTCCCGGGACGTTGCAAACAATCCAATCTTTGACCTCATTTTTGCTTTGAAGAATAGGGTTAAACCACCTTTCATGGTAAATCTAACCTTGTGTACAGGTTCTATTAGGACACTGGTGGATTAGCTTATAAAGGGAAAAAATAAAAGAAAAAGAAAAGTTAATCATTTAATACCTGTAGGAACTATCTACTCAAGGATGTTTACAGATAATGAAAAATTACAACCTCACAAATCTTATTATTTCTAAGTACCCACTTGACATACATCTCAAATACACAATTACTGAATAAATAGAAAGGAAACAAAAGTATACATTAAACATTACACAATCGAATCGGATTTCAAATTTTAAAAACATTAGTACATATTACTTTCTGAAATACTTTGATGAACAATATTATTTCATTTCATAATCGAATAAATGAAACTTAACCACAAAGATCTCATTTTTATACATTACATTACTTTCTTTTTTTTTTCTAAGTGACTCAATTAACAAAAATGAATTTTTAACTAGTAAATGTTATTACGTGGTCAAAAAGATAACAATAACAGTATTAGTGCCAATTTCATATATCTATTTACATTCCAACACTGTACAACTAAAATAAATATAAGAATGAAAATTTGAAAAATATTTCTTTACAGTCACAAATTCCATTAGTTCAGTTCGTCTTCGTTTTTTTTTCTTCTTCTTCTTCTTCTTCTTCAAAATCTACATATTCTCATACGATGACTACAACTATGACTTCTCCTCTTTTTCTTTGTTATACCTTTCGAGTTCCTTCAGAAATTGTGATTTCGGCTTCATAACATTCGGTCGATCCCCTCTGCATTTGGGGCAAAACCACTTACCCTTCGGTTTGGTAGTGAGCGACACACACACAAAGTGAAACCATTCGATTGGGCAGAGATCATTATCACACAAAATCATTTCTCCATAAGAGATCTGATCGCACAAGCAATAAGTAGGCTCATCAATATCTGCCTGTACCTAAAATTAAAAAAAATAAATTTAGAATTCTATACAAATTAATGTTTGATCTAAAAATATTATTATGCAAGTACATATATATTGATATAGATTAATACTATGTACAACAATAATCCATTATTATTAATTGTAAGTAGATGGTCTGGATGGTGAACAAAAAGAAATATCTGATAACAACTATAAACATTTATTTGAAGCCTAAATATCGACCCACATTGCAGGTAATCTTCTGGGCTAAATAAACAACATATTGCTGCTTTGCTTTGATAGTTGTATATCTGACAAAAAATAAATAAATTGGGATAAAGTTGTCTGGGATATTGAAGGATTTTAGTTGTTTGAGAAGATAGTTGTGGATGTGGTCAGAGAATAACACAAATAAGTTAAAAACTTATTTATTAGTGCTAACGTTTCGGTCAGAATTTATAACCTCCACCAATGCTAAGAGCAAAAAACAAAATAACAGCCAATGAATAAAAGAATATATAGAATGATTAAAGTATATTATTGTACATAATAAAAATAAAGTACTGAAAGAAGTTTCTTTTTGAATAATTTTAAATTTTTTATTTTTACACTTCCAAGTAACTTGTAACGTATTCTTGATCTTCCGGTAGTTTTGTCATTTCTTGTAACGCACTTTTTAGCGCAGAATCTTACAGCCCACGCCGCTGACCTCACTTGGGTCTCCGACGTCTTCCAAGCAGGTGTGTTTTATTATCTTTTTTCTTATCTTTATTTTACCCCCTTCTCCTTCACTATTCTTTTCTTATTCTTCCTTACTCATGTATTAGTTTTGTTAGCTATATCACTTAACTTTATATATTGTTTCTTTATTCAAATATTTCACTTACATACTTCATTAGCTACATATATTTTCTTTCACCCTTTTTTTGTTTCCATAACTTTAATTTTAAAATTAAAATATTAATATTTTGTTGTTTCTTTGCATAATGATAACTTTATATTTTTATTTCACTAATTATGTTATTTTACTTATATATTTAATTACCAATATATATATTTTATTTCCCACATTTTTCATTACTTTATTTTTATCTATTTTCATTCTGTACAATTATTTACTGTAATCTTTCTATATATCCTTTTATTCATTGGTCCTTATTTTTTGCTAGAGATTTATCATCACAATGTTGGCACTAATAAATTAGTGTTTTAAACTTATTCTCTTACCGCACCCCCAACCATCTTCTCCTCATATATATTATCCACGGTCAACTATCTTCTCATCATTATGATTACAATGTGTTCTTTAAGGAGGAAGGAATTTAAATGGCTAAGAGATAGAAAGTAAGAAGGACTTTACTGAGTTTAAAAGGAAATGTACTGATATTAGAAATAATGGGCAGAAGAGGTTGCCAGATTTATGGATGTTAAGGAGCCCTTATAAGAGGGGAGCTGGTGAATGTTAAGGTATGAGGTTACAGTAGGTGGGGACAGTTATTGCGATTTGTCTCTATAAAGTTCTCTAGATGTCAGTTAAAGTGGGACATAAGCGAGTGAGTTGGGTTATGTGTGGGTGGTTTGTCGGGTAGGAGGTGGTGAATTTCGTCAGACAATGACACCAATAGGATGGCCAAAAAGGTGGCAAATACACATAAACTTGTATGTGTACCTGCGATGCTAATGGTTTCTGTCACCTCTTTCCCACCCATATGGAACGAACACCTTTTTATTCCTTATAGTTAACTGATAACCTTCAAGTATTGCTATAAATGTTAATAAACAAAATACATACGGCATTAATGATGTCTTCTTCCCTGGGAGGAGAATCATCTCTTGCATTATTACTTGAGCGTGACTTCCTCTTCTTCTTCTTGGTAGCAGCGCTGCCACTCTGGCGCTTCTTATGAGATTCATTTTCAGGCGGGAGCCCGGGTCCACTCGAATCCTCACCACGATTCCTCCTAGACCTCTTTGACCTTTCGTTCGCAGCCGCGTTAGGAGCTGCGTTCACTGGTTCGGATCTACTACTTTCTTTTCCAGTACTTCCAGTTCCACTCTCCGCATTCTCCTCCTCTTTATGCAAATCTAAAACAATAATAAGTATAATTAATTAAACAATAATAATAATATATGAACAAAGTAATACATGAAGAATACAATAATTGTCGCAAGGAAAGTTTCTAAAATAGAAGGAAAAAAAATATTTATACATACAAAGTGATATGACAAGCCCATATCAAAACAGCATCCATTTGAAAAGAGATTAATTAAAATAATAATAAAGGGCTTAGTGAACCCAACGGTGCAATGCTGATACCACTAATCTTTCTCTACATACATCAGTCCAATAACGCCTCTCCAAACCCGAATCTACTAAATCAGTCTTAACGCAATCCTCCCATCAACATTTCAGTCTACCCCTTGGTTCAGCATTTATTAATATTTTAAGGATCATTTCGTTTTTAAGCCACAACCTTACACGCCCATCTCATTCACCGCAATGCTACAACATGCAGTGCCAAATTGTAGTTATTAAAAATATATAAATGGAAATGAAAGATGATTTTCAATAAAAACAAAATCATTGAAAATATTGTCAATCAAGCAATGAACAACATTCACATTTACTAACAAACAAAAAAAACAATAAAACTTGGACCATCAGCTGACTGCTATTACCTACACAAATAATTTATATAAATAGTCTATTACAATAATTAAATGTATTTTAAATTAACACCTGATGATGTAAGTGTTGTGAAAATATTTCTGCTGCGCATCTATGATCAGAGATCAAGCATGTAGTTTTATGCAAAGTTATGATGCCAGTCCTGAATGAGTAGGTTGTAATAATAAAAGTGTGTTAGTATTATTGTAATTCATGAAGATTACTAAAGAAGATTATAAAAGAATAGTTTCTTATATTATCCATGACGTTAATTGTATATCATTAACAATAAGAACAACCCATGTTTTTTTTAAGGCAAACAAATTAGGTCATTAAAATTAAAAAATAAAAACATATTTTAGCTGGTAAAAGTAAATAGGGATGAAAAACAAACAACTGAATTGAGAAATATTAAAGTAAACATACAATAGGGGTATTCATGATGTAGTGTAAAATGTAAAATGTTTTACCATGTTAAATGTGTAAGTATAGGATTGTCAGCAACCCTATTTAAAGTCATGTTAAATGCATATGAGAGCTCCTAGCGGATTTTCTGAACAACTTGTTTTATAACCTTTTATTCTAAAACTCCATATTGTTGTTTACTTCTAAGTTTTGATTATAGTAATTTATTACACCATGCCTAAATTGAGTGAAAAGTGGAAGTTGTGTGAAAGTTTAGCTACTGAGTGCCTTATTGATCTTCTGACTTGTGAGGAAGAGCATCAAGATGAGCTAATTGACAACTGTCATTACATTATTATTATTGTCATCCATTGCTTTATTAGTTATAAAATATCCAAAACAATACTAACACAATCAAAACACAAACTACGAGAAAGTAATATGTATAATACTACAATGCTTGTTACTACGACAATAAACAAAATGGTGATGAGCTCAGCAGGTCTGTTGCATGATGCCATTCTGCATTTAACAGACCTAGTAAGTAACAGACTCTCAACCATGTTATATCGTTTTAACATAGTAAAAGAGGGAACATTTAACATGTAAAACTAAAGATCATGAATACCCTAATGAACATCTCTACGTAAATATGTTTCTATAAAAAAAAATAAATACAAAAAATTGATCTATTCAAACAACTAAGAACACACAGAGAATGGAGAAAATATATGTCTGGCGAAGCCTGCCCACAATTTTAACAACATAAATATCAAAACATTTAAAAAAATAAAAATAATTAATATGTTTTTTAAAAACCAAGAAGGGAGTGATTAAAAAAAATAATACAGCATTTATGTTAAAAGAAACAAAACAACATCAAACTTGTAACAAACTGAAATGACATTGATCCCTCACACGTTGACCAACCCAGCTCTTTCCAGTGTAGCCTATCGTAAACAGTTGCTAAGAGCTTTCCAATTAGAATCTTTTAATAAACTGAATAATTTTTCTGGAGAGCAGATCTGCTGCCCAAAATATTTTATTCTAATTTCACTATACTTGTGACAGGTTCAAAAGAAATAAATGGCATCTTCCTTTTCTTCGGACTAGCACTATCATGCATCCATGGTTTCATCTAAAATTGAGTAATTCTGCTGTACATTGGAAACCTGACCGCATTGATACCAGATCAAAATTAGCACAAAAAAATTGTCTAAAGACAAAAAAAAAAAGATGCCTTCCATTGTTCTAGAAAATTCTATTTTCTTGATTACTGGTTTCGATCTTTAAAACTTCTACCTCATCAATAACATCTGCAATGTCAATTCATTCCTGTATTAATATGTAAGTTAGGTTACATATTATCTAAATACAAAAAGAGACATGTAGAAAACAAATCTAATGAAGAAGGATAAATAATAAATTAGCAGATTATTTTACGTTTTCTTGAATATTATAGACTTATATTCTGTTTAAATTTTGTTTCTTTATTTCTCCCCAGAAATTTACAACAATATTTTAATTTGTTTTAATCAAAATAATAATAATTTATCCTCAAAAAATCAATATAAAAACAATTCTATCTAACTTCTCAAAATGGTTGAAATATTATCCGTTAAAAGAGCATGGAACATTTATATATACCACCATAAAAAATATGTTATTACCAAGTAAAAATAATTAAACTATAGCAATATTCAACAATTTCAACATAAATAAAATTAATATAAGAGAAATTAAAACATTATATCAAAATCAAAAATCTTATAACAAAAATATTTCTTATACCATAATATCTAAGGATATGCAAAGCAAATAAAGTAACTATTCAACACTTCAAATTTGAAACAGCAAGACAGTGGAGAATGTAATTTCTCTATTAACGTATAGGACATTTGAATGTGATCATAATTCAATTAAATATAAAAATGACAACCTGGCTCTGGTTCTGATTCTGATTCTGATTCTGAAGTGTCTATGAAAGTGGAAGGCTCTTTAGAAGTGGAAGGGCATGCGGAAGAAGAAGGCTCTTTGGAAGTAGAAGGTCCTTCCAAAGTAGAGGGCTCTTTGGAAGTGGAAGCCATTGAAGCTAAACTATCACTAACCCAACCTTGCAATGTTTTTTTTTTCCAATGCATTATGTCAACAAAATGTGATGATGGGTAGATAATTCTCTTAACAAATAAAAATATTGTATCTAAAGTAAATACTAAACAAATAAACATTTTATTACCAAATTTAATCTGTTTAAGTCTGAAGTACAATCCTTTGAATGAAAGGGTTTATTTAGTGTAGGGATTTCTTAAAAAGGGTGATAGAATTAAACTAAACATATCTGACATTGAAGATTATAATAAAATTATTCAAAACTATAAACCATTTATATGAGAAATGGTAAATACTAATAGACTGAATGAAATATAAGATAAGGATTATAAATATAAACAAACATATGGCAAAGAAATGGAATAAACTGATAAGATGTTATTGCACCAATAGTAAACAGAATGCCACAGTATAACAATTCTAATAAATTAAAATTGTATACAAAAAAAATTAATTAAGCAATAGGATTTTAAAGTGAAAACAAAGGTTATAAAAAGCTTAATAAGATTATGTTAATACATAAAATATCCATAGTAACAGCCACTTGTATTACCAATAACTTAATAAATTGTTATTATTAGAAAAGGAAAAATTAAATTAAACTGTAAATTTAATATTGGAGAAAAGAATTTTCTGAATTAAATGCAGTGTACTGTAGAAACCTGATGTAACTAGCCAGCATGGCTAAACAAAGCATTTCTCTCTCATGGAAAAAACATGTGCACTAATAATAAATTTAAACCATATTTTCCTACCTACTGCTCCTAGTTCTCTCAGATCTTGATCCAGAGCACGATATTTGTTGTCAATAAGATCTAGTATAAGCTGCCCGATTTCAACCTTCTCATCGCCCACTTCTTGAAGAGCAATGAGGATTTGCTCCAATTTCAAAAGAGTTTTTCTTTGAACATTGACTTCTAAATCCTCCCTTTGTAAAGTTCCTTTGAAATTCTCAGCATCCTTCATAAAGCCTTTAAAAACATAAGCATAAAAGATTAGGTTTAAGAAATATGGGAATACAATTGAATAAATGTATAAGAAAAAAAATCTAGTCTTACTTCTGTAGGTAACATCCAACTCATGAAGCCTAGAGAGATACCTCTGAATATCATCAGGAAGGTTTTCAACACAATCAAAATAATTTTCCAAGTAGGATGCAGATCTCAAAGCATCAACAGTGTTCTGGTTCAACATGGTTATAAGTATTCTTAAAATAGATACAACTTTAAACAATTCCAAACTTGACAGAAGACTAACCTACATCCCTTAAATTATTAAGATTCATTTACAGCCATGTAAATAATATTAGAATAAGGCTAATTTATGGGATGGAACGATGGAGTAAGAAATCAAATCGAGTTTGTTTGGATTTGACAGGTGAAATGACAAAGAATATCATAGCGTAACTAACAACGCACGCCTCTAGGGGAACCAAACAGAAACTAAACCAAAGAGGTAGGAAGAAAATATAAAATATAAAGATATTATCTACATCATATACTATCTTAAGGAATCCAAATATTAGGTTTTATTGCAATATATTTTTTCTCATGAAATATTCGTTTTTTGACGATGAAGAACAATAGGTTAAAAAACTTTATGAGAATAAAATATTGTATTCAAAGTTGTCAGCTTTTTCATATAATTTTTATAACGAAGTTAGTAAGTGCATTAGTTATTGACTAGCCAATAACTGGTACATGTCAGTAATATCACTTGTTCTAAGTAACCAGTTATTATTTTGTTCCAGAATTGTAAAGTTCTGAGTTTTGAGAAGATATAGAAAGATGGAGTGCTTTGATCTGTAAATCATTTTATTTTATTTATTATTATTTTTTAATAGGGAATAAAGTTGTCCAACTTCATAAAATAGTGAAAATATAATGGAGACAAGTCTGAAAAACAAGGTAGGTGAGAAAGGACTTCGTAGAGTAATTTCTATAGCAAATTTGGGAACATTTTTTTCGATGAACATTTTTTTTATGGATTTTATAAAAATGTAATGTTCTGAGTTTTGAGAAGATATGAATAAAAAAAAAAGGGAGGTTGTTTCATCAGTGAATCATTTTTTTCTAAATAACAAATAAAGATATCTAAATTCATAAAATTGTGAAAATGTAATAGAGACATTTTAATCTTGTCTTTTAAATTTTAATCTAATCTAGTTTGTGGTCTAAAAAACAGGGTGGGTGCGGAAGAACTTCGTAGATTAGTTGCTTTAGGTAATTTGTGAACAGTTTATTTCCATATGTGATATCTGGGGTTAAATACGGAGGGCCCTTTTACTTATCCAGTTGAAGTTGATTGTGGAAAAGTTTTAGAAGCAGTTGTGTTAGTGTTTACAACATTTAGTACTACCTTAATTAAGTAAATAAATCTTGGGGCTGCTTTAAATGAAATGTATGTTAAAGAAGAGAGCAAGAAGTCACCTTTTTCTAGCAATTTTCCTAATGAGTAGGAAATAAATTATTTTTTAATCCTTCGTTTAGGATATACAACCCTTCTGATATATCAGTGGGAGTTTTCAGGCATTTTCTCAATTTCATTGCAGTAGAATATAGTTCACTTTTGTGACCGAGCATGCGCCCAAAGGTTTTCTGACTATCCAATTGTTAGTTGAAGCAAACCAAAAAGTAGTTTACGTTATAACCCACATGAAATTTTGTATACTCAATTGAAGGAAGAATTGATTTCAGAATGTCAAGTTTTTATAACGGTTATGTAGAGATGGTTTGAGACGTCAAGTTGTAATTAAACATCATGTGGACTGTCCGTAGTTCAGGTGGTTCAGGCACTTGTCTTTACAACCTGAGAACTGATGTGGCGAGGTTCGAATCCGTTCTGGAGGATAGACTTTTTTTTCTATGGCGGTACCACGAACTGATAACTAGACCCCTCAACATGGATAGAATAGGTTGGTCACCTCTAGATAACTCCATTAGAAATGACCAGGAAAGGGTCATAATAAAGAGCATGCATGGATATTTACTAGCTGAGACTCGACGACCTATATAACTTCTTGAACTGCGAATGCGAGGATCTTTAATTGGATTAAGGTAGGTGTCCCAAATATGGTCTATCTAAGGTTTGAACTGATGTAGTTCTCACAGTATCCAATTAATTGGCCATAAATTTTACCAACAGCTGAAGTAATCTATTTTTAAAATAAAATAAGGAAATCCATTTAGAATGAAGTTTAGGAGGAATTTCGGGCGTTCATCCAACCATTATCAATAGTCCATATTAAGACCAGGAGTCCCAAATATTTTTTTTCTGACCTCCTTTATTGAAAATGTATAAATATAACAATATTAATATATACTAACAATATTAATAAATACGTCCCAAATATGGCCTAACTGGTCAACTTTATTCTGTTTCAATATATGATAATAAATGAGTAAAGAAACAAAGATACTTCTATTTTTTTCCTATTTCTTTACTCATTTATTATTATTAATAATTTAATTTTTATTTATCCTTTATCGACGTTTATTTAATCTCAACTTACCTCTTTATTTTTCGTCTTTTAGTGTGTTAAATAAATTTGGTTTTCTCATATCTAATTTTCTATTATTGTGTTTCCTGTACATTTTTAACTTTATTGTTTGCGTAATGTTTTATATTCATATCATTGTTTATTTTATATTAATACTATCTTATTTCTTCTTTTCTTTTAAATATATAGAAATCTTTTTTTACTTATTTTTGCATAATTGTAATCCTAACTTAATTTACTTTTTTGTATCTTATTATCTTACAGTGTAAAAATGTTTTGTATCTTTTTAGCCCTGATGAAGCTCTATAAAATGAAGCGAAACATCGGAAAATAAATAGTTTTTAACTTTTTTTTTTTACCTCAACCCTGGCCATCTTCTTCCTTATTTGTTTAGAATAAATGATACAAAAACTAACAGCCTCTTAGCATGCACAGTACAAAGAGATCTCTAGTGTGAGCAAATATGTCATGTCTAACTGATTTTTCTTCAAATTTATTTGAAACTCATAAAGTATTTAATATTTCATTACATCAGGCTACCACAGAAAGTAGTTCATCAAACATTTGCTAGATTTTACTCCTCCGCTCATTGCCACCATTCCTAAGCTTCATCTCTTAGCTCGCTATCGATAGCACTTGAAGTTTAGTCCTTGACTCTATCGTTAATTCGACTCGATTATTCTCTATGTTCCTATGATAATTGCCTCTCTGCGAACATGCCCAATCGAGACCTTCAATGCAATACGCTGTCTACCAACCATGTATCACTCTAGTAACACTTAAGTGTCTTATATGTGATTTTTAATAATTTTCACTAAAACCACATATCAATATTTTTTTATTTAAAATAGATTCCATAGCAATAAACATTTCTATTGTTAACTCTGCATTTTTTATACTTTTATTTAATAGTTACTGGAGTCCGGCGCTAGTAGAGAGATGATAGCCCAGTACTCTGCAAAATATAAAAATTACACACAATTCAAATGAATTTTTAGTTTCTGGGAGTCCTAATTCTTAATCTCTCTTCCTTTCAGTAGGAAGTCCGTATCTTGTAAACCCTCCGGAAGCTTCCCAAACTAGCCAAGAGTTCCACAATATCGTGTCGCCCAGGACCCCTCAAAAAAGATTGAATATCAAAATTTTGGAAAGTGTAAAACATGTTGGTCAATTAATACAAATTGATCGAAGGATGGATGGTTGACAATTTTTTTTTCGGTTAGCCCTACAGGTCTTGCCTTCTCCACACCTGCCTATTTTGAGCTAATGCTTTCCAGTTTGCTGCATGCAGCACTTTCATATCTTTGTTCATTCTGTCTATCTATCTGGTTTTTGACTTCCAATATGATCTGGCAACTATACTGGTGTAGCGACACGCTACCTGCATCCATCGAAACCGCTATGGCCCAGCGTGACGCAGCCTACCAGCTAACACGGGAACTACTACTAGCGACAAGCCGTATATTAATGTTTGTACTATTTATTGTAAATAACTTAATTGTAACATATGTAAGTATGCATTGTAACTATATAAGACATTGTATATATT
>NW_027111122.1:234394-267511 GCF_000696795.3 Halyomorpha halys | reverse complement strand
ACTACTAATGGCGAAAAGTAAACGCCGGATAATAATATTTGGATGTAAGATATTGTAATATATATATAAATGTATCATTTAAATTAATAAAGATTCCAATGGAATTTGCAGATCCACTGAAAGCTAACATCTTACCTATAACCTCCTGGGTCCTGTTTCATAATGAAAGCTAATAGTATTAGTTCATAATACAAGTGTAGAAACTAGTGTAGTAATAACACTAATACTTATTTTTTTCATGATAGGGATGACTATTAGTGATATTACGGGAATTAAAAACTACTAAAGTACAATTTACTATTGTAAAAGTGTGTGTAATTGAATCAAAATAAATCTACAAGACTGTTAGTATTAGTTTGTACTTTATTATGAAACAGGGCCCTGATGGCGTTTAATAGCCAAGAGAAAAGAGTAGACCAAAATTGTCAGGTTCCAGTTTGAATCTCGCTTCATGAGAAACACGTCCTTAGGAGGCAGAGAACTATATTTTTGGAAATGTATATTGTATATTATTTTTCTGCCTTCTCTGGGTCTTTCCTCCTTCCTACACCTTTATCCTTTCTTAGACTGGCTACCGGCCGGGATTACATACCCCTTCGTATCTATAGGAATAGTAACCGATAGAACGAAGTTATCTTCTTGCATGATCCGGTGGCTGGCTACTTGCTGGGCTTTCATTACCTTCGTACCTACCGGAATAGTACCCTGTAGTACGAGGTTAACATACTTAGAGAACTTACGACTGGAACCTGTAAGTCTCATCTTGTCTAATCATCCCTTAATCAACTACCTTACCTACTTTGAACACGCACTGTCGAGACTATCTAACAATATCTATTGGAGTCAGATCCACCTCCACATTGGCATTCATTGTTGTTTAGTTAATTCTATTTACTATTCTTTAGTAATACGAATAACTTTAAAATTATTGAATAATATTCTTCCATTTTGTATAAACAACAATACTGAACGTTTTCGATAAAAATCGACTGACCATAAGTGTTACTTTACAGAATCGATTATTCACATTTTTCCGATTTTCTTCAAAGCGGCCCTAACGATTTTAATTAAACTCGATGAATCAGTTTTTAAAATTTAGAGGTCTTTAATATGAGCTAGGTCTTATCATATTGAAATAGTTTGACACAGCGTAAATGCCGAGTTTTCATTATGGCTTCCTCGTAGTGATAATAAAAAATAGATAAAGATAAACTAAGAAATATTTTGATAATTGACTAAGGTAAATATTTTCCTGTTTGGAAGATCGCTGATGGACCGTGTGCAATATATAAAAGGAAGAAAGTCAGGATGTGGTATATAAATCAAATAGTAAGTTTAAACTATTTAATATGGCCCAACGTTTACCCCACGCTATTTTAGTTGTTTGTACCTTTTTTAGCGCTGATGACACTCTGTAACGTGGGACGAAACGTTAAAACGAATAGTTAGTATAATGATCTTGTTAATAACTGGAAAATTAATGAAAAACATTAGAAATCATCACTTGTTTTATTACAATATTTACACTAACTGGATTAGGGAGGGTATCAGGTACTCAGTGTTGCCACAATTTGTGAGTTTATTATGACAAATCTTCATCTCAGGAACAATGAATGAAAAATACACTTTCGAATATTAATATCATAAATTACTTTATATCACATTAAACCAGCTTTCATTTGAGCGCTGGCAGACATCTGTACGTCGAATAGTTCTTGAAATAAAGATTTCCAACAACAAATTCACTAACTACTGATTTTACAGTTCACGGTTTAGGAATTACCAGTAAAAAAGCTGATAAAGTTTGAGACTTTTGGGCCCCTCATAAAATAAAATTTGAGAAAACTTCAGTAACTGTCATTTCCATTGAACATCTAGGTCTGTGAAACAGTAAGTCCCATTACATCGCTTTTAAGTTGGATAGTGAATGGTGAATGAACATAATCAAAAAGAAGAAAGAAGTAGGAGAGGATGAGGAAAAAGAAAGAGAGGGAGATTAAAATATCTCCTTGAACGGTAATCCCCACAAGTATGAAATATACATAGGTATGTAGTTGATTATGGGATCAGCTATTTACAATAATAGTAAGTAGGAAGTACTTTCCAACCGTTGATTCACGCCTAGAATCAACGTGGGTCCTCCCCAACTACTGGATCTCACAGTCCCTCACGGGGCATGGGGGTTTCCTAGCTAAGCTCGCCGTACATGGCATAAACATCGATCATCTATTCCCAATTTGTCAGGTTCCTGAGACCGCCGAGCACGTCTTACTAACCTGTACCGCCAATGAAGCACTGAGAGCCAAGATGATGAAGGGAGCAGGACTCTATGTTCTGACTGAGAGCGATCTTCCTGAGCTGATGAAGAAAGAAAACTACCCGCACTACTAGACCTTCGTGTCGACCTGTGGGCTCTACTCACTTCTCTCTGGGCAGGAGAGAATAAGCTACACCAGCAAGACCTCAGGAGGAGAGCAAGATTTATTTTGTAACAATAGCAAGCTGTGTGCACAGCTATGTAAATGTTAAATGTAAATGTCATATGCAGCAATGAGTTGTACCAACTGCTGCGAACACCCGTATTGCCTAATAGGGAGGGTAGGGTGGTAAATAAATAAATAAATAATAAATACAATAATAGTAAGATATCGGGTCTTTTAAATTTAATTTTTAATACTAACAAAATAAATAATTTATTTGTATAAATAAGTACAAACACGACATATAAAAAAAAAACATAGAATTACACTTAAATTAAAAAACACTCATTCAAAGGTACACAAGGATTGACAATCACGAAGAAGGAACAGTCATGATGAAATGAACAAGTCTTTACACGCTTGTAAGGCACTCGCGGAGCTTAAGATTTATTCTGGTCGAAATAGTTGGGACTGAGGACCGTGTCCGGCTGCTTCTTGTAGTAGTTTGGAGGGTAGCTCTCTGAGGATTCCTTAAGGCTGTCTTCGTAGGGAGTGAACCCGAAGGTCTGTTTCGGCGGTTGGAAGGAACCTTGTTGGGGGTCTTCTGTCGTGTCCGACTTGGGTTTGTATACGGGTCTGTGGTTGGTGGTCTTGGAGGAGGAGGTCTTGGAGGTGTCTTCAAAGGTGGTGTGGCTCTGGGTGTACCCGTAGGTGGGCTTGCCTTCCTTTGTGGCCTTGTCTCCTTGATAGACGTGCATGTAGCTGGTTGGAGGGTCTTCGGTGATCTTGTCCTTTGGTGGCTCTGGAGACCCGGCTGGGTGGGGCTTGCCATAGGTCGGAGCGGTCAGCTGGTAGGATGTCTTCTGTGGGGTGTAGCTGTCGGTTAGTGCTGGAGGGCCGTGGTAAGCTGGCTGGGGTCTGTAGCTGTCGTAGGCGGGCGCGCTCTTGGGAGGGAATTTGTAAACGGGCTTCCTGCTGAACTTTGGCTTCGGGTTCCTCGCCTTTCTCATTGGGCCCTTCAACAGAATAACAATAGATTATACATTATAAATTGAAAAATAAATTTTTAATTAAAAATTAAATTGGTTATGCAAACATTATAAAAAAAAAAAATAGTACGAATGTTTTACTATTACAAAACAGTTACATTATTAATTTTAGAATTAATTACAATTTATTTTTAAATTAGTTTATCTTTTTATAATTATTATGTATACATTTATTACTTTTGTTTGTAGGAAGATAGTCCGGATGGTGATCAATAAAGGTATCAAAATAACTTTATTTTTCTGCTGGCACTATAGGCCATGGCTATTGGCCGCACGTTACGCTATCCTGCAGGGCCACAACGTGATTCACGGTTAAGGTACATTTTGTAGGTTCATCAGTTCTATGCCCGATAGACATAGGTTGTCTTCAATAGGTTAATAGGCCTCACATATCCGAGGGAAGGAAGTAGAGGAGAGGACGAAGCGGCCTTAGTGGCATGGTCAAAATCCAAAAACTTGGATTACCTATTGCCACCTTGGAACCTATCATTTAATAACTAACCGGTTAGAAATAAAACAAACAGCAAAAATATACTGTTTAATCTTGACCGACGTTTAGGGCTATGTTGTAAGCCTTTATCAGGGCTGAAAAAACAAGAGGAGAATATTGGAAATAAAACAAATATTGGGAGATTACGTGGGAAAAAACGTGGATACGTGGAAAAAAGACCTTTCAAAGTGCTTAAAAGGATCAATCCTTCAGAAGAACCTCTGCTTCGGTGAAGTGTCCTTTGTCTCTTGAGCGATTGATAGTTGAATGCCATTTGGGAATTTTTGCCGCTAAAATAACTGGATATTAAGAAAGAAGAGAGGAATCTGTGAGTGTTTTTGGCAAACAAAAATGCGAAAATAATATCCAAACAAACATTTAGTTCATTACGAATCAAAAGAGAGCTCACAAGACCCTCATTGATATAGTGTATGGGTTTCCAACATTCGAGATACTCACGTCAGTCTGAAGTTGACTGTCATTCTGATTGACCGTGTTATTTTTCCTCCATTTTTATTATTCTTATACTTCTTGAATTACTGCCTTTTGGAAAAAATACACTCTTAATTGAAGATAGAATAATCATACGACTTATTGATCAATGATCATGAACTATAACTACTATTTCTAAGTCGACAAGTAGGTTTGAAGTTCAATAACTGACACAACATTGAGTTTATATACCAAGATGTCAGCGCGTCAGTTATGAAAAATTTAGCTGACGACAGTGAAGTGTTGGTCTAATCCATCAAAGCTTAGGCAAACATGACAAGCTGTCATCCAAATATCGGCAATATTAGTCGCCATTGGCGAGCTACTGGCGGGAATTTTAAATTACTTTATAGCCATCATGATGGATCGCTCAATTTAGTTTACTTTAGATAACTATCTCCAAAATATTGAGGAAATGGGAAATATTTGCACTATGAAATAAATATATAAAAATAGATTTACCGAAATTATATTGATTTTCTGACTAATAAATGAATTTGAGACAAGAAAGTCGTTATTACTATCTGATCAATTCGACTCAATATTTTATTTTTCTGTTGCATTAAGAATCTTATTTAATTTTTTTAAAAAAATTTAATGTCAGAAGCCGATAACTTCATTCCAACCGCTCCACCCCAAATAGAACGTGAACAACCGTAAGCCTAAAATCCTCTATAGATTTTTAAGTTTTACAGAGCGACTATAATACCCATCTCTCCAAACTCCATCAAGCCAGGCCAAAATCCAATCACTCCAACAACAAAAACCGTTATTTGTTCTTCGGGCTGCAGAAGAATATAGTAAGATTTTTTTCATCCAACTGGACCATGGACCTGTTGTGGTCTGTCCCATGGAAGTATTATCTATTATTACTAGATGATCTGTTTGTTTGGACTGATGGATGCTACTCCGATGGATGATACCATCGCAGGTGTCTCATACTTAGCTAGACATGTACCTCATACTAATTATTTTATCTACAAATCCATTGATTTAGAAGATCGAATTTTCCACTTAAGTAGTGATTTTGAATTTATTGAAACATTACTTTAAAAACATCCAACAGTTTTGGAATTGTGATTGCAGACTTCTGCGGTTAGTCCCACTCACTAATCCTCCACTGGCTTCCAATTCCAGTGATACAGTTGAGTGACGCGGTTACCTTCACAAGTAGGGGGGTAGAGCTCGGATCAGAGTTCCCCTGGCTGAATGTAATTATTGTAACACGAATAATTGTGTTTAGGATATTATTTGAGTTTAAGTTTAATTTTATTTTTATTTTTTAAATTCCAACAAATCCCATCAAATCACCTTTACCCTTCGTCGTAAACCTACTGACTGCCCTACAGTTTCATTTAATCATGTTACTCTTACCCCTGTCGAACAGATCCGCTACCTTGGACTACATTTGGACAAGTGATTAACCAGGAATCCTCATACCAGACTGAAAAGACAGGAAACTGCACGTCGATTTCGACTATTACAGCACTTACTAGACAAACGGTCTAAACTTCTGACACATTACAAAAGACTGATCTACATGACTGTAATAAGGCCAATCTGAAAATACTGAGTTGAGGTTTGGGGCTCCACTAAACCTTCGAATTCCTCTCGTATTCAATCCTTACAATCCAAAATCCTTCGTAAAATCCTCAATGCTCCTTACTTTGTCACAAATAAAATCATACATAAAGACCTTAATGTTCCCTATGTAACCGATCTAGACCGAACCAGATATCACTCCTTCCATTATAAACTCTCTAACTACTCAAACCCCCTAATTTCTAATCTTGCATCCTCTTCCATTTCTGAATATCCTCCGAGGCGCCTGAAAAGAAGATGGCCACGAGACCAGCTAATGTAAAATGTCATTAGAGTGCTATCAATGGGTATAGTTTCTCTACCCGCCTGTAACACTCCAATTTAACATAGATCAGATTTACTAAATGTATTATAATGTACAATTGTCAATAGCAATAAATAAATATAAAAAAAAAAAAATTTAATTTATTTCTTTCCCTATTTCTTATTTTGTTACCATTTCATATATATGGAGCAAATGAGCTTTATGGTCTCTATTACTATTGTTTATAATTATAAGACGGAATGTAATTTTACAATATATAAAAAATAAATAAATATATTACTGATCTCAACTAAACATTAAAAATTTCTATCCATAAACTTAATAACAAGAAATATAACAATATTATAATAATATAAAAATAGTGATAAATAATAGTATAATGACAAGTGACCAACAAGTTATGATAATAATATAATAATAGTTGCTACTGACCTGCCAGGCCTGGGGGAGTATCCTGTTAGGTGCCTGAGGCCCGTGCTGGTACATCTTCATCATTGGCTTGGGCTTCCAGTGGGCAGGCTCATAGGAAGGAACGTACCTCTGGTGCTGCGGCGGGAGGACGTTCATGGGGACGTATATCCTTTTAACGGGGCCCCCTCTCACTGGGGATCCCCTTACCCTGATGACCTGTGGGACTGTCCCGAACCTGTGGATCTGCCTCATCGGGGGTTGCCGTCTGACTGGCATCGTGATTGCTGCAACGGCGCTGAACGCAGCTGTCAGGAGGACCAATTTGTAGAGTGTAGTCTGAAACAGAGAGACTAAAATTAATATAAAGTCAAATTAAATAATAAAATAAATTATGAGAGATAAATTGAATTTAAAGTAAAGCATCAAGTTAATTGATATAAATCTTAACTACACGGTGATAATACGTAATGATGAGTTAATAGTTGACAGTTGATTTATTTAATGAGAAGAAGATACGGGGGGGGTCGGAGAAGTGACCACACCTATCATTATGAATCCAATTACTCAGGAACAACAACTCGATAACAACCATGATCCTTTACAACGCAGTATGAGAATACTCAACCGGTCAAGAATCCTTCAACGTCATAAATCCTCATCATCTGACTTCATTTCTTCTCGCACTCCGACGTCTTCTAATATCCAACATCTCCCTGGTCAAACTTAGACATCTATTATTAATCACTCTCCAATTCACCGTTCAGTTGTTAATCAGTTTGAATTCATTTCTTCTACAATTTCGAGTTCTTCCAATAACCAAGACATTCCTGCCCGCACTTCGAAGTCTTCTATCATCCATTTCTTTCTGATTCACTCTTCTATTGTTATCTATTCTTCTCTAATTGTTTCCCCTCCCATTCAGTCTAGTTTGTCTTTATTTTTCTTCAAATTATCTTACCCTAATTTCAATTCCCACATAATAAACTTTTGTTTTCTCTATAGACGCCTTGTCCATAATCTAGAACATCGTATCATCTTGCTCAAATGTTTTTCATGACCGCATCCCCAACCATCTTCTCCTCATGAGATAATGCTTCACCTGTTTGTCAACAGATCATACAAGAAATGGGCAGGTAAATCAAAAATTCAAACTTCTGAAAGTATCTAAATCTCAAGTGAGAGTTCTTAAAATAACCACGATTAAGCTGATTGTCTAAATAGGATAATCCAAGAAGTAGGAGTGTGGATTCTAAATACTAATACAACAGCATACAAATTCAGGATCTGTTTATAACATGTTCAAATCTCCTGAGTATTTAATCCAGTAATGCATAATTTCAAGCCTTATCTCAAAGGTGGTATTCACTATTAAGATAATTATGAATGTGAAAAGATATTAAAGAAAACAATAAATAATATTAATTTATTTAATTCAATTATCGAGAACAAGGGCTAATAATTTATGAATGATCGTTTACATAGGAACCTACCCAACAATCATTGAAAATATTGAATTTTGAAATGTAAAATTTCTAGTTTTATTGGGTGGTTCATTTTTATTTTATTTTTTTGTAGATTACAAAGGTTCAGTATAAAAATAATAATTAAATTAATTTCTTATTAAATCTATCTTACATTTATATCTTCATAGATTTATTTAAGATTCAGGTTCAATCGAGCTTAAATAGATTTCATATTATCATTATTTTCTATTAGGGATGACCAACACGTCTAATTCCGTGGTTGAATGCCGCTCCCTGAACAATAAAAATGAACATAGTGGTTCTTTATAACTCCAGAGAAGGCAGGAAATTCCGAGCTAAAAGTGAAACCGAAGCCCAGGTCCTGAGACGGAGGATAGGGTCTAAGTAGGGTATCCTACTACGTCACACATTCCCAATATCTGACTTGCTCGGCATCTTACCGCATTGCTGACCTCTTTGGGTCAACGTTCTCTTCTCTAGTAGCTTTAAATAGAAGATCGTCTTGTGTCAGTACAGAGAGGAATATTTAAATGCTGAAGACCTGGTTATTACATATTTTATAAATTTAGAAGTATTACCTATATAAATACAGGTCAGTGCATTAGGTGAGTGAGTAGTAATAACTTTAATAATTAATTTATTATTCATGTAAGAATGAAGTTATAATAAAGATAGTTTTCGTAAAATTTAATTCAAATATTGTTATTACTGACAGAAATAAACCATGAAAGTATATAATATTGAAGAATAATGCCCACTAAATTATTTTGGCCTAGGTCTCAGCTAATAAAAAAAAATTAAATCAATTTTGTTGATAATTGAAGATATCAATCAATATGTGAATTCCATTTCCTAGAACTGTTTCCTTTAAGAATTTTACTATTCAAGCTCCCTTTGGAATTCTTTATCGCTCTCCATCCGAAAAACCTCCTCTCTAAAATCATTCATAAAAAATTTGGAAATTACAGGTAAATACTGGCAATGTTATTGGTGGGTGAAAGCAGATTAAAATAAAGGAGAACATTTTATACTTTGGAGGTTAGAATTTTTAAAAAAATATCAATAACTGTTGAAAATGTCTTAGAAAAATATTTACAAGGAAGAATTTTTAGTTTGAGGCATATGATTAAAGGGAAAAGAGGCATTCATCATAAATCAATTGGATTGGTTGGCCTGAATTTGTGGCCTACCCGTTGAGTGTCGGTTTTTGGACGCAAATCAAAGGGCGATTGTGCTGCTTCCACACCTTTGTGTTCATTTGCCATTGCACAACAACTGCTCACAGATATGTATTTTTGTACCTGTGTTTTAATTAATTGAAGAATTTCACCAACCATCGGATTCAATAATTAATTTTAGTTTAAGATTGCATATTTTAAAATTCTATCGATTCGTAGTAAATACATCGTTTCAAATCTTGTTAATTAACCCGGCATTGGTCACTGCGTTAGAATTTCTCTCACGCAAATCGTTTTTCGAGTCTGGAAGGAGACTGTGGTTCTCACCTTCCTGAAATCCGTAATTCACAGTCTCTTCCTTCTACGCCTCGCTCCCTACACCACTCTATCAGCTCTGAGTAAGCATACAGCCTTCTTTCCTTGGCAATATACCCCTCTCATGAGACATTATTTCACGCGCGACTAAGGCTCCTATAAAAATATTCAAGATGTGAGAATTTTTCTCACATGCGTCAAGTGCATTTAATGCATAAAAATGTTTTTTTCTCGAGGAAAAAGTCAGCAGAACTAGGGAAACGTCGGTTTGAAGGGGCAGGAAGTTCGTTATGTACGTATTATATACTATGAATTGTATACCGATACTATAAGTATATATTGGAGTAGTCCTTATAACAAAAATTTGTCTTTTCATGTTTTCACTTCATCGCTGCTTCACATCGAGTATTACGGAGGGATTTTGTGCATTCTGTCCCAGGAGAGCGAATAAAAAAACAAAAAACAATTGCCACCAGTGTAAAAAACCGATATGTCCCAGTTATACGGTGTTCACTTGCACTAGTTTTGCACAAGAGATTTCTTTACACTGGCATTTGTTTTTTAAATTAGTGTTATGCTCTTATAATATGATATATTTGTATTGTGATTCTATTTATAACTTTGCCTATCTCAAAATATTATTTTATGTTTATTGCTATTTTATAATTATGTTTTTTTTTTTTAATTTTTTAAAACTAATTTGCTCTTGTATCAAAATAATGTTTTTTAATACTTTTTTTTGTTATGCTTAAACAAGCCTAATCTAAATCAAAATTTTATATTTTTAAAAATGCGCTCAAGAACTTTAAATAAGAAAAATGAGAAAAAAACTCACGTGCGGCCATCCGCGTTAAAATCGACCTAGTGACGGATGCCGGTTTAACTATAGCAGTTTATTTTTTATTTAACATAGCGTAAGTACATATTTATCATATTATATATCTAGATAATTTAATAAACAAGTTTCTGATAAAAATAGAAGGAAGATTGAATTTATAGGTTGTGTAGCACAATTTATATAAATTTTGATCATCTACAACCTATTTTGCTGATATTTACTTTTCAGTTGGCCTTTCATTATTTTCTTCCTTTTTATAATGAAAATCGATTGTAATGCCCAACAAATGTCAAAAGAAAAAACAAGCGCGTGAATGGATACCTATGTTTGATGCTTCCTTTGTTTGCCAAGCATTTGTAAAAGTTTCGGATTTGTGGCAAATGGCAAATGGCAGATTCAGCATAAGGATAGAAAATAAAAATAATAATTTTATGATTACTCACTCATTTTTTTAATTTATTTATTTATTGCCATTTACAGCTGTATATAAAATACAACAAGCAAATTTGAATTAAGATCATAATGATATAATATAGCATGTAGAGAAACTACCCAGTAGTAGAACTCTAAAAACATTTTATAATATGCGATAACGAGGCCATCTTCTTTTCAGGCGCTTCGGAGGATTGCCAGAAATGGAAGAGGAAGCAAGGTTAGAAACTAGTGGGTTTGGATGGTTAGGGAGTTTATAATGGAAGAAATGATATCGGGTTCGGGCTAGATCGGTTACATAAGGTTCAATTTAGGTCTTTATGGATGGTTTTATTAGTAACAAAATAAGGAGCATTGAGGATTTTACGAAGGATTTCTCACTCATTAAAAAAAAAAATTAAGTTTGATTTTTGTTTTTTTCGCAATCAATTTTTTTTTTTAACTTGTTCATCCCTCTTCCTCCTTCCTGGTCTATAACGTTATTAATTTATTTTTCCCTTTTCTCATCGGTCAATCTTTTGTATGTATACGTTTATTTGTATCTATGTATAATCATGTTCATCTATTTCTCGTTTCTATACTTTGATATATTTATTTTATTTAAATTCATTACGTAATGGCTAGACAAATATTGTTTCAAACATGAGTTTTTATTATTTTTAGGAGATTAGATACCAGTGAATAAAGATCAAGTTTTCATTTCATTTTCAAAGAGAAAAGATGAAATGTAAACGCTTGATTCATTAATAATGTACCAGCTGCTAAGAAAATAACTTAGCTCCTACGTTTTATATCTATCTGTGTTTGCTTTAAATCTATTTTTAATTTTAAATACAAGCATGAATGTTCAATAAGCGTCATTTTCAAATTAATCATTCCAAATTTAAATATTATTTTTCGATTCAATTCTTCATATTTCTGTTTTATTAAAACTTACTTCGAGAATTAAGGTTAGGATTCACAAATAAATAAATAAAACTCAATTTTCTATCATTAAAAAAAAAAAACGGCATACAGACATCGTTGTTACTCAGCCTAAGATATCAACAAATTTACTCTTCAGGAAGATATAAAAAATATATATATATATTAATTTGAAGTCGGCTTTTATTCAATTTTAACTATATTTAAATATAAGAAGATGGTCAGAGTTCGGTTAAAAAAAAAGAACAAATAGTTTAAAACTATTTTAATGTCCGACGTTTCGCCCCACTTTGCAGGGCTGTTCAAAGCGAGCACTCCTCCACGCTTTCGCTTCATTGTTGCCTTCTGCTCAACCGTTCGCTTTGAACAGCCCTGATGAAGCCCTGCAAAGTGGGGCGAAACGTTGGACATCAAAATAGTTTTAAGCTATTAGTTCTTTTTTTGACCGCAACCCTCACCATCTTCTTATATTTAAATCTTTACGGTCAACTATATATACATATATTTAATTTTTTGGTTTATTTTTTTCGAAGAGTAGGTGCGCGAATCATACAACTTTCGCTTACGACCCCACTTTGAGATGAAATGAATTCTTCCTCATTTCAAAATAGTAATTTTTTAGAGGTAGAGTTGGGCGAAAAGAATTCGATTGACGAGTGACGAATACTCTTTTATCTGGAATTTGTATTTGCGAATGTTTTCCAGGAATAATCTTTTATTTGAATAAAAATACGAATAAAAATTCCGATTGATTTTGTATTCGGATTTTTAAATATTATTTCAATCGATAAATATTGAATGGAATAACAATTAGTTTTTTTTTTTATAAATCTGCTTATTTTTTAGCTTTTTCGATTTTAATATATGAGAGTCCCATTACATATTTTCAGACGAGTAGAAATCGAAAATGCTATCGATTTTAATATCCTGTAACGAATTATATTAAATTATCTGACATCTAACATATTAGGGTCTCCTTATATGTTTCTTAAGACGCAAATGATATCGATCATAAAAGTTAAAATAAATCGATAGCATTTTCATTTTATGCATCTCCTAAAAGATAGAAAGATACTCTAATATTTTTGAAATTATAAATCACTGTTGAATTAAATAAATGAATTAAATTTGAAATTAATCTTTCATAAAATTGAAAATTACCCTAATATGTTAGCAATCAGAAAAGTCAAAATAAATCGATACGCTATCATAAAATATATAAAGGGACAGTCATATGTCTGTACAACAAAAAATGTTGTCTTAATTTAATTCTAAGTTTACAAATGTAGTCGGAAAGTTAATCGTACAACAAACAAGAAAACATTTATTATCTCCCTTAGTTTACTATCGAGTTCTTTCATATTTTATATAGATCTATTGTTTCTGTCGGCTAAAATTAGGAGACGGATAATTATTTAAAATAAACAGACCAAACGTTTGTAGGTTTATAATTTAAAATCCTATCAATCAATGTAAATACATTGTTTTAAATCTTGGTAATTAACTTTAACAATTTATTATGGATTTAACACAGCACAAATATATTTTTATGAAGACATTATATGTCTAGGTAATTAAATTAAAGAAAACACATACTTTTTACTAAATTTAAGACAGACTTGCTAAAATTCATAAAACAAATTGACTTTGACCAGCTGACAAATTATAGAAGGGCAAGCTAAAACCTCCTGTTTGTGTTTGGTATATTTCTTTTTTTATCATTAATTTATTTTGTTATTATCCTTCTTTTTATTATTAATTAATTATGTTTTTTGTTTATTGTTTTTGCTTTACTTTTTTTTAAAATGTTATAATCAATGTAACAAAATATATATAATCAAATATTTTGTACTGTAAACTTATAATATATGTAGTATGCCTTTCATGGCATGGAACATGTATAAAAAGAAATAACTATCTCTTTGTGGGGTTACCATTAAGAGAAAAAGAATATATATATATATATAATCTTTTTTATATATAAACAAACTATATAAAAACTTATCAATATTTTTTAAATTGATTTCCTTACCACTAAGATTATTGTATTTGGGTCAAATTTAAAGACCTCTGAGTGTAAAAAAAAAATTTATAATTACAATTTTTTTTGTTTAGTATTCGTCCCCCGATGTATGTATACTAGATTAGTCATCCTGTGCGCCAACAATTATTATAAAACTTGCTTAATTTCTTATGCTACATTTACACGTTTGTCACTTGTTACGAATTCGAGACCTGTCCAAATACTTGGTAAACAAAGCAAGCAACAAACCTCAGTACCCAGATGATAGTTTGGTTCTTTTGACTTTTGTCGAATATATTCTATTTACAGTATTTCCATTATAAAAAAGTAAGATAATATCGATAGGTTAAATGAAAATATCGGCAAATTCGGTTGTAGATAATAAAAATTCATAGAAGTAGTACTACATAACCTATATATATTGTAAGTAGATTATTGAATTGCAAAATATTCTAGGTTGAATGGAGGAAAACCGCTACGACATGGGATATTTGAAGAGGAATCAGAAGAAATGAAGGCATTATCCAAAATATCCGAGAAACTCGAGAAACCTTTTAAGGTGTGTCGTTTTGCAAATAGCGGCTGGTTTATGGTACAGCCCCCTCCCTGTATCGGGTAGCCTGTGAGGACTCCTTCGCGAACGATCATATGAGTGAATTATCCAAACAATAGGTTTATACGAACCTATTGTTTAAATAACTTCTCATTTATGTATTATTAACATTGTTAAGAAAAACGTTTTTAAGATTTTAAGGAATTAAAACTTTTTCTTTCATGAAAAATTAAATAAAAGAAAAAATAATTTTTCCTTTAAAGTATATACTTTATATACATATTACGGATTTTGTAGGAAGTTACCATTCATTTCTTGTTAACCTGTCACAAGTATAATGAAATTATAATAAAATATTTTGGGCAGCGTACCTGCTCTCTCCGAAACAATTACTCAGTTTATTAAAAAGCTCTAATTAGGAAGCTCTTGGTAACTCTGTACGACGGGCTACACTGGAAGGAGCTCAGTTGGCTTGTGAAGTGCCATACGGTTCAACATTACTGTTTTATTTATTTGAACATAAACTTCATACTGTTGGTTTAAATTACTGACTGGTTGATTTTAAATGTATTTAACTTTTTAAACTTAATGATCTTTTACTGGAACAGTCTCTGGAATTAAACTGGATTTGGTGAATGAAACAATTCTTCCTTTTTCAAATACAATAATTTATTACTTAGATAAGAATAACCTATATATAACATATAATTATCTCCTTTATTGTCATTCTTGCTAATATTTAAAGATATTGTCATTTAATAAATAAAAACCTCTAGAGATGCCTCCAGGGGTTCCATCACTATAATAGTATTTTCCTTTTATTATTCTTTTGAATAAGGACTTAATTCACTACTAAAATTGAACTTGTAACTCAATTCAGAGTGACTTTAACCTACGCAAGACTTTAATAACGGCGAAAAAAGGAATAAATGAAGAAAAGAGTAGACACTCGAAAAGAACTTCAGCTTTGGAAATCCTTGAATATAGCGGATTTCTTCCTCAAATTGCCATGATATTTTATAACTGAAAGATCTTCCGTTACATAATTCAGGACACAGGACACAATATTATCTGACAATGAGCAAGAATACTGAGAATTTCGAGAAGAAAGGATAATACAGACAATGAGATCCTGAAAGGTAATTATAGCCTAGGGGATACAACAAGGGTATCTGTCTGTGTCCGTTTGTGTTTCCTTTACTTCAATCTTGTCCCCTTTAACAGAGTAATTCTTATATGGTTCTATTGTTTTAAAATTTAATGGCCTTAATTGTATTGTTTTAAGTTAGTATTTTCTTAGTAGTAAGAAAAAGATAATTAAATATCAGGGTTTTAAACGAAGGAAGGGTTGGTACATGACATATGTTAAAGGGAATGGAGTTCCAGTGATATGCAGCTCGGTTAAAAAATGATTTATCAAATGCAACAGTTCGGTGAGGTGGAGGGTTTCTGTGATATAGGACTAGTGCTGGGTAGTACTAATTACTTGGAGTAAAAAGGAAGTTAGGAAATACTGGCATCAGAAGGATAGACGCATTA
Organism: Halyomorpha halys; assembly: GCF_000696795.3. Classification (NCBI taxonomy): domain Eukaryota; kingdom Metazoa; phylum Arthropoda; class Insecta; order Hemiptera; family Pentatomidae; genus Halyomorpha; species Halyomorpha halys. The sequence continues at coordinate 251,496 of NW_027111122.1, read as the reverse complement.
TTTCGAGAAAAAAGTAATCTTTAAAAAATTCCTGCTTAGGTAAGTAAAAAGAAAATGGCTCTTGTCATAAAAACCTTGGAAAACAGTAATTATCAAATTATTCATATGAAAATCTAACCATCTCTCACTGTTCAATTCTCTTTTAAATGAGACATGGTTAATATTTATAAATAAGGTAAAGGTAATTGAAAATTTATTATTTTCTTCTTACTATAAAAAATTGTATTTAAAGGTTTCTTGAGGTGTAAAAGATTATCAAATTTTAGTTCAAGAGTATGGTGGAGAGTTATATCAACCCAATTTTTAATCACTATAATGAAAACAATGTATAATTACTAGTCAAAGTTGATTAGTCTGCCATCTATAGTTAGAGGAAATAAAAAATGGCGGCATGTTAAAAAAAAAATTAATTTTTCATTCGGAGTTCTATATCGTTAAAATTACCTTTAACACTAGAAAACCAAAGAGAACATCATTTAAACTTTCATTAACGTTTTATTTTTTTTAAGATGCTAACGCGGATATCGAAAACATTCCTGACTGAGAAAAATGAATTGGCCCAAAAATAGGGCCAGGGAAAGTGAATTTCATTGGAGATAAAAGAAAATTGAAATTCATAAAAGAACGCATTGTATTGCAAACGGGTAGAAAATAAATTCCACCATTTTAATATGATGAAAAATATTCTCTATTTAAATATAATAATATACCAGGCATTGGCTTATGAATCTATTGTGAACAAAGTGAGAAATGGTACACGAGTCGGAACTTTCAAGGTCTATTTCATGGCGAGCGTAATCGTAACATTGAACTTGTGTTATTCAAGGCTACTCATGTTTTCCTTATGGACAGGATTAGTACAAGAGCCCAAGAGGAGAAAAAAGGCACCTAATTTTTTTATTATTTTAAAGAAAACTATGTATGGTTAATAGTAAAAATTAATGTGTCTGCCAAGTATAATTAGAGGGACTAAAAAATGGCAGATTTTTCAAAACGTTAAAAATAAATTTATTTTTCATTCAAGACTTTATATTGTTTGAACTACTAAAAATACTAGAAAACCTAGTAGAAAATCATTTAAATTAGAGTAAATTTGAGCTCTAGTACAGCTGTTTACTTTGAATAGTTTTCACAATGTAGTTTGTATTTGATACAGTTTCACTGACTTATACAATTCTGTCAGATAATTTTTTACTTTTAAAATCATTTTATATCACTAATAGTCGTACCTATCACAAAACAAAATGTATTAGTGCTTGTACTTCATAATTTGTGTACTTTATGGACTAATACTATTGGCTTTTGTAAATAGTACAAGAGCCGAGAAGAAAAAAAAGGCAGTTATCTCACCCAAATTTTTTATTATTTTAATGAAAACTATGTATAATTACTAGTCAAAACTGATGAGTCTGCCAAATATAGGTAGGGGGAATAAAAAATGGCGGCTGTTTCAAAACTTTAAAAACATTAATTTTTCATTCGGAGCTCTATATCTTAAAAACTGCCAACCTAACACTAGAAAACCTAAGAACACATTATTTAAAGAAGAGTAAATTTTCTGAAATATTAGCTCTAAGGGAGCTATTTACGTCCAATAGTTCTCGAGATATAGCTTTTTAAAAAGCAAAATTTCTTAAAAATCTACTGAAAAATTAGTAGTTAGTTAATTTATTTTGAGAAATCTATATCTCAGGAACTATGTGACGTATGTCTATTAGCACTCAAATTAAAGCTAGTTTAATGTACAATAAAGAGGTTTATGGCCTTTAACTTCGTAAGAATATTAGTTTTCATGATATTTGTTAAAATAAATTGATTTATAGTTGTTCGGACTTATGAAAAAGTTCATTTCAGAAACCATTGGACGTACAGATGTCTACCAGCGCTCAAATTAAAGTTAGTTAAATTTACTACTAATGTTTATCTTTTTAGAAGTAGTAGTTTTTATGATATTTGATAAAATAAACTCATAAAATGTTGATTTCTAGTTGGTCATATAAAATGTTGGATTTTTGAAAAAATATATCTCTAGATCCATAAGACGTACATATGTCTGCCAACACTCAAAAATAAAGGAAATTTGACTTACTATAAAGTGGTTTATGACACTTATCTTCGTAGGGGTGGTAGTTTTTATGATATTCACATATGAATATGAATTGGGCAAATGAAAATTTGTCGGAACAACTATAAATCAATTTATTTTAGCGAATTTCATGTAAACTATTACTCCTACGAAGATAAACATCATAAACTACTTTATAGCTCATTAAAATAGCTTTAATTTGAGTGCTAATAGACATCTGTACGTCAAATGGTTTTTGAGATATAAATTTTTCAAAATAAATTCACTAACTACTAATCTTTCAGTACGTCCCATGCAACATTTTTATGAAATGTTGCTTTTTAAAAAGCTATATTTCGAAAACTTTTTAACATAATAACTCTATTAGGGCTCATATTTTGAAAAAACCGCTAATCTTTAAATGACGTTCTCTTAGGTTTTCTTGTGTTGTTCCTACTTTTTAAGATATAGAGCTCCGAATGAAAAATTAGTTTTTTTTATCGCTTTGAAACAGCGGCCATTTATTCCCCCTACCTATACTTTGCACTCATCAATTTTGACTAGTAATTATACATAGTTTAAATTAAAGTAATCAAAAATTGGGGTGAGTTAACTGCCTTTTTTCTCCTCTTGGGCTCTTGTACTAAAAGCTCTGTTATGAATGGTTTTAGTTTGGCTCAAAAGACCTCAAAACGTGCATTTCCTTCAACAAAAACTCGAATTATGAATTTTATATGAACACACCATTTCCCCTTACTACAAATTCTGTATGTATATATGTATGTAGCTTACTATGTAAGTGAAAGTAAAAATGGTAACGTGATCATCTTATATTAACTTCAATCAGATTGGAATCTGGGCTAGATTTGTGCGTTGTTCGAATCCGTGGGACAATGAGTGTCCATTTAATATCTTCTTATTTTTATAATGATCTGATTAAGTCACTCTATGATTAAAATTATTTATTATAGAGGAAAGGGCGAAGACAATGTAATTCCGTGTGAGTGAATTATGTGGCAGTAAAGTATATAGTGGTAAGGCACTGGAAGCCCACACATTCCCCTCCCAGCTTTATACTTTTATAGAGCTATCACTAAAGTAAGCCGCTAAATTCCTGGCTCATTCCTTTATCCTGGCACCTGATCCTGCCCCCCGTTCCCTAAATCACATTACATCCTGTCCGATGAAAATAATGTCTACAACACTTCACCACTCTCGGTATTAAAGGATCTTTTAAGTTTACTCGAGTAAAGTAAACATTATTCAGTAACTACTTATTATTATTATTTATTAATAAATATAAAATATGATAATATCTATATGTGGGAGTGGGTAGCTCATTGGTAAGGCCCTGTGCAACTAATTCCAAGGACCCAGGTTTGGATCCCGCTGTGGTAGGTAATTATTTTCGGTTCCACCCAGCCTCATAAGGTGGGTAACCTGTGTCATCATAAAGTTCTCAATTAATTGGGAAACATCTGGTGGTTGAGCGTGATTTTAAAAAAATCACCTCATTGTATAGCCGTTGTTCTAAGAACAGTACTTACGATGTACTGCACCCCTATCCCTCCCTGGGTTTTCAAGATTTTTGATTTATTTTTTTAATTACGATATTAAAATTTCAATATTCATATATTGAATTAAAAATATCGATACATATCTTGTAAAATATTTATATTTTTCCGAACTCCCTTCACAAAAACACGCAGGCCATTTTGTGACTTGGTTATTTTTACTCACGGGACCTCTTTGTGTTTATTTTCGTCAAAAATCGAGTTTTTCGATACTAACTTACAATACTTCCTTGTACCACTGCATATTTTATTTAACCATGATAAAGTTTTAAATTAAAAGGTTTACTTAAATGGAGAAATATTTCCTTCTTTATCCTGAGAATATGTCACGAAACAGACCAGCTGACCTTTTTGTCTGACCACACCATTTTGTCTGATGTCGTTTTATTATAGGTTAGTTGCTCTTAGTTCGTGTTGTTTTTGTTTTTAGACCCTAATAATGTAAAGGATAAAAATAATAATAAACTAATGAGGAAAAAAAATAAGAGAACAAACAATGATCAATTGAGGTGGAGGAAAGATGTGACAAAGCTGTTGGAGATTTTATTATATTGTAAAGATTACCACGGGAGGAGTATAATAGTTTTTGTCTTCTAAGAGGTGTCCCGTAAGCATTTGTCTTATAGTAGACGATCTTTATTATTTTTTTTCGTATAATTGGACCTGATGATGACAAAAATCTATAAGAGTACTTTCAATGCAATTTGTAATTGAAATTTTAATTTGTAGCTCTTCCATCAAGTATTGGAAAATCCAGAATTCGTAAAAGATCTGTGATCTTCTTGCCTGGATTCTAGGGATGCGACATTGATGTCAATGTTTTTTTAACAACAATGTTTTACGGTTGTCCCAATTTTTAATTTTTTTTTTTCCAAAAGTAACTGTAAATGAAGAAAAAAAATTACAGTATAAACAATTTTTTATCAACAATGTGGTGGGATAAAAAAGGACCTTCAACCATCACGCTAACGACGTAATAAAGATAAATTACGACTAGAAAAACATCGATGTTTTTTTTAGTCGATGTCGGATTCTTAGTTTCAAAAACCACTTCTGACAGACCGTAGAATGCGTGATCGTTGGAACAGACCTTATGTTACTCAAATGGATGTTCAAAAACATCGATTTATTTTGGGTAATATATTGTAAGCAACGATATTTTAAAACATTGATGGTTTTTGGAGTCCATGTCCTATTAGTTGTTTTAGTATTGATCATCGATGTTTAAAACATCTCTATTCGGATCTTTATTTAAAATACTACACGCTAGCTTATCATTGCGTGGAGGCCAGTACAAAACTGAATTGAGTATGGTTGTCGAAGTAAAAGAGGAATTAAATTTTAAAAAACAGTAATAACATCAATAAGGGGTTAACGGACGGAAGACAAAAATATAAACAAAACAGATGAAATACACTAGGGCAATGGTTGTGATATCAGCTGCTAAGAAATTATATGCATAAAACCGAAAACTTCTCAGTTTAAGAATGAATAAAAATTTCTACCATTACAACTGTGACAATGGGTTTTTTTTTTTTATAGACTACTTTTTTTATTTATTTTTGATCAGTCACGAAGATAGCACGGAATAGTCCATGTTTTTTTTGCAAAGGTGAAAACAGAATAGAAACCTGAAAATCATTCTTGTCAAAGTAGTGAAAAGCTTTCTAGATGCTTATTGCTGATTTGCATGATTTGCGGAAAAGCCTGCTGTCTACAACTGCAACTTGTCGGTTGCTATTCAACATTTATTTATTTACAATTGTTTTTAGATTGTCAAGCACTTAGGCTATTTTTGTCTTATAATTATAATCTTTAAAAAACAATTGAAAGAGGCAAGAAATCAAATCTAAATTTTGTAATATATTTTAATTTTTTTTTTTAAGAAATAACAAATAATATAATTACTGTTTTAACATATTGATTGTTGGAGAGTTGTTTATTATGACAGTGCTATATATTACTAACACAAACATCTAACGTTTCAGCCCTGATGCCATTTCTTCAAAGAAGGTGGGTTTTATAGTTGATATTGTTAATGAGCTTAATAGCAAAGGAAAGTTGAGCATTAAGACAGGCGACGCATGGATATATGTTATTGTCACGCTTTCAAGACCTGAAACCATTAGATTTTTTGTTTGGAGTGACATTAAACAAAAAGTCATGTCCTTAATTCTTTATGAAGAGGGATAATTGAGAATTTCTAAACAATAAAACATATTCAAGGCTACTTGGCCAATGCTTAATAAAGTCTTAATGCTCCAGGTAAAATCACTTTCTACTTTTCAATTCGATTTAACATTTAATAACAATGTTATGGCGTTAGCCGGTCTCTTACAGATCTGGCGGCGCCGGTTCGAATCTGGCCTGGAGTGTCGACTTTTTTCATTGACTGGCGGTCTCACAAAATGAAAAACTTGACCCCCAGCCATGATTAGACAGAATAGGACTCCAATGGGAGTCTTGTCCGAAAAAAAAACTAGGTTAATTTCCATTTATAAATTAGTTAGAACATATAATTATTTATTTATTATAACCTAAATAACTCATAACAATGAAAATATATGTGGATAACACCTCCAAGCTTTAACAAGAAAAGTGTTCCTTTATAGAGAATTTTTTTCTTGTTTTGAGATCCTCAATTCTCTTTTTGAGTTTGGATACTTGATTTTGGAACATCCTATATATATACAATTTAAGTATTGGCAAGAGAAACGTGATATAAACACATATATTTATTAACCAAGGAACTGAATCGGGAATCAGTCCAACAAAAGCTAAATACCATTGGTAGAATGAGGTAATATGTTCTAAATTATGTTGTGTTAGTTCCATAGCATAGATAGATATAATATAGTTATTTTGTTAAGGAAAGCACTGGCTGATCTTGACCTTCCCATCGCAGATCTCAGACACTGGGAATTACTCCCCTACCCAGACTTGGCTTCCCGATATGAGGTACCGCCCCTTATTACAGCGCTAATGAGAGTTCACAGTAGTAGCATTATGACTTTGCGGGCGTGTTATATCCCGCTAGCCCTCTATTCCCCAGATCTATTTATCCTTTCATTTCGCCCGTACGAGCTACAGTTTCTAATTTGTTCCTTCTTTTCGCAATGGATGGTTTCTCTTCCCAGGATCCACTAATAACCGCTCATATTTCACCTGTTGATTGAAGGAAGAAGGCCTCTATGGGATCAATCAGTACAGGTAATCAACAGGTGAAATTGGTAAATATATATATATATATATATTAATCATCCAGTTTTAGCTATTGGTATCCATCCAAACTTGTAATGGAATCATAACAGAAAATAGGACAATTTCAAACACAGTATAGATTTTTGCTTCCTCATTACCTACCTAATGTATTCAAGGAAGAAATGAAAAAAAATATTTTTTAAAAAAAGAATTAAAAGCTCTCTAAATGATGCAGAAGCTTACCTAATTCAGTTCGATATTTGGAAAATATGTCATATTAGTGTACATTCTTTACCCTTTCATATGATATACAAAACTGCATAGGTTAGGATAAGATAAATAATTTTATAAACTAAATTTAAAATTTTAATTTACACAAGACTGAAACGACAAGAAACTGCTCGTAGATTCCGATTGCTACAACACTTACTTGACAAACGCTCTAAACTTCCCATTCACTACAAAAAATTAGTATACACTACAATAATCAGACCAATTTAGACATATGGAATTGAGCTCTGGGGCTCCACCAAACCATCAAATTCTTCCGCATCCAACTCCAACAATCCAAACTCCTACGTAAAATCCTTGATGCTCCTTATTCCGTCACAAATAAACTCATTCATAAAGACCTTATCCCATTTGTTGCAGATTTGACCCAAAACAGATATGCGTCTTTTCATTCCAAATTCTTTAACCATCTTAACCCATTAGTTCTTAATCTCTCATCCTTAACAATCCCTGATAATCCTCCGAGGCGTCTGAAAGAAGATGGCCACGGGACCTTCTAGTTTAAATTAATGTTTGAAGTAACACCAATGGGTGGTTCCTTCCCAAGATTTTTAAGTGTATATGAACATACTACATATTTACTTATTGTATTATTTTATACAGTTGTCAATTACAATAAATAAACAATTAAAAAAAAAATTAATTTATAATTTTTGAAAAACTACCCATTTTAACATCCTCAAATTTATTCCTTCAATAGATAATATAGTTGTAAATCGCAAAGTAAAATATAAATGTTTAACGGAAATGGCTTTATTATTAAAAAAATAATAAAGCTCCAGTTCCATAAACTGAACTCTTCATTCATACAAGTACAAAAGCCCAAGAAGAGAAAAAAGGCAATTATTTCACCCCAATTTTGCATTACTTAATTGAAAACTAGGCATAATTACTAGTTAAAATTGATGAGTCTGCCAAGTATAGGTAGAGGGAATAAAAAATGGCGGCTGTTTATAAACGTTAAAAATAATTAATTTTTTATTCGGAGCTCTATATCTTTACAACTACCAACAACAATAGAAAATCTGAGAGAGCACAGATAGAGATACAGCTTTTTAAAAAGCAACATTTCAAAAAAATGTTGTATGGAACGTTTCAGTACGTTTGTGAATTTTTTAAAAAAAATCTCATTAGCCATTCGCCTAACAGATGTCTATTAGTACTCAAAGCTAGTTAAATTATCTATAAAGTAGTTTATAATGTTTATATTCGTAGAAGTAGTAGTTTTCATGAAATTTGCTAAAATAAATTTATTTATAGTTGTTCGGACAAATTTTCATTTGGCAAATTTATATTCTTATGTGAATATCATAAAAATCATAAATACTACCCCTACGAAGATAAGTGTCATAAACAACTTTATAATTTCCTTTATTTTGAGTGCTGACAAACATATGCGCGACTTATGGGTCTAGAGATATATCTTTTCCAAAATCTAACATTTTATACAAACAACTAGAAATTAACATTTTGTAAGTTTATTTTGTCAAATATTATGAAAACTACTATTCTACGAAGGTAAAAGTCATCAACTAATTTATTGTACAATTATTTAGCTTTTATTTGAGTGCTATTAGACATTTTTACGTCGAATGGTTATAGAGATATAAATTTCACAAACTACTGATATCTCAGTACTTTCCATACAATATTTATATGAAATGTAGTTTTAGCACTATTATGGCTCATATTTAAGCAAATTTACTCTTCTTTAAATAATGTTCTTTTAGATTTTCTAGTGTTGTTTGTAGTTTTAAAGATATAGAACTCCGAAACGTTAATGTTTTTTTAAAGTTTTGATACAGCCGCCATTTTTATTCCCCCTACCTATACTTGGCAGACTCACCAGTTTTGACTAGTTATTATACATAGATTTCATTAAAGCAATCAAAAATTGGGGTGAGATAACTGCCTTTTTTTTCTTCCCGGCTCTTGTACTATATTAGTAGTATTACAGCAGTGTTAATATTAAAATTTTTATGAACATAAACCCAACTCAGACGAGAATGATTCAGTTAATAAATCAGAAGATTTTGATATTTGATTTTCGGAGGTTTCTAATTTTTTTGTTTCCTTTGATAGACAATAGTTAAAGGAATTTAAAAGCCTATTTTACTTGGCATTTAGAGACCTTTACTGCAGTGTAATTTAATAAAAACAAAAGAGTGGACATATATGAGTAGAATTTCATATGTTTTTAATTCTATACTAATAGAACAACACTGCCAAATTTTAAGAAAATCTGATATGGTAAGGTCTAATCCTACAAATTTTCCAATTGTCGCAAATCCAAGACATGTACAAATTCATGTCAAACAAAAGAAGTAACAAACATCGGAATCCACTCGAGAAGAACATACTAGTCTTTTGACTTTTGTTAGATATTGCATTTTTTTTTTATTATAAAAAGGAAGCAAATAAAGATATTTCTATTCTATTTGTTTTGTTAATAATTCTTTTAATTTAATTATTTAGATATATAATGTCTTCATAAATATATATTTACGATTTGTTAAATAAAAAATTGTTAAAGTTAATTAAAAAGATTGGAAACAATGTATTCACTTCGAATCGATAGAATTTTTTTAAATTTATTTAATGTGATAAACAACTGCACAAATAATAAATACAATATGTAAATATGTTGTATGTTTCATTTACACTTGAAAATCTTGGAAAGGAACCACCCATTGGTGGTATTTCAAACAATTTAAATTAGAAGGTCCCGTGGCCATCTTCTTTTCAGACGCCTCGGGGGATTATCAGGGATTGCTAAGGATGAAAGATTAAAAATTAATGAGTTAGGATGGTTAAGGAGTTTGGAATAAAAAGACGCATATCTGTTTTGGGCCAAATCTGCAACGAATGGGATGTTAAGGTCTTTGTGAATGAGTTTATTTGTGACGTAATAAGGAGCATCAAGGATTTTGGATTGTAACGACTGGATGCGGGAAGAATTTGATGGTTTGGTGGAGCCCCAGAGCTCAATTCCATATGTCCAAATTGGTCTGATTATTGTAGTGTATACTAATTTTTTGTAGTGAATGGGAAGTTTAGAACGTTTGTCAAGTAGGTGTTGTAGCAATCGGAATCTACGAGCAGTTTCTTGTCGTTTCAGTCTTGAATGTGGATTCCGACTAAGTCTTCTGTCAAGATTGAGTCCTAAGTATCGAATCTGTTCAACGGGCGTTACTGGAGTATTTAGAAAGGATACTGTAGGACAGGAGGGCAGAGGTCGATAGAATTTTATAATATAAATCTTAAAGTAGGGTTAATTATTCAATCTGAAGGTTGAGGAAATACTTTAATTAATTAAAACACCGAGATTATAAACATTCATCTATTAGCAGTTCTAAAACAACACAAACGTCCTTTGACTTTTGTACAAAAACCGACACTAAACTAGTCGGTCAGAAATACAGGCCAACTTGTACCAGCTATTCCAAATAAACACCTTGGTGCATGGGAGAATAGTTGTTAAAGTGTAGAGGCACCTTTATATGTTAAGAGTCCATTGAGTTAAGTTCTTCTTTGTAAATATTTTTCTAACACATTTTTCACAATTATTGAACTATATTTTTGTTCCTTTGACTTCAAAAGTATAATGTGCTTTCCTTAATTTATTTTTACCCTCTAATAACTCAATTTCGGAGGAAATATAGGACATCTTCAAATAGTTTTGAAATAATCTAGTAATCTTCAAATTCAAAGAAACCTGAACCAGCCTTTCCTAATAACCCCATCGATATGCTGACGCATGCGCATAGTAAACGTGTGTATCATAAGTGTGTTGAATTGACAAGGAACGACCATTACAATTCTTTTCATGCACACGGACATCCTTAACAAGCTAGTATAGTACCGCTAGATCCTACAGTCTAATTAATAGCCTAACTACTGCGTATTAGTTTGTGGGTTGACCCAGCCTTGATAGGCATCCACTAGGGTAATTATGTCATTAGTGAAGAGAAACAGACCCTGACCTCTACGGTCTAACTGTTCGGATAATCTCTGCTTATGTTAAACCGGCGGCATCAAAATCTAGAGATCGCGAGTAACCATCTCTATCTAGTAAGAGATATCCTAGAGTAAACATAATCTATATCTTATTTAATTTATTATCTTAAACACTTTCTTGAGACTGGTAAGTTTTTTAAAAATAATAAATAAATAAACTGAATAAATTTTGGCGAGATATACTCCTATACATATGGTGATACTTGATCACATCGAGTTAAACATTATCAGTTGTGATAAAGTTTTAAGGAATAGTGACTGATAAATTTTAATTAAGTGAATATTGAATAATTAGAAATTGTTGTTTCGACCTGGGCAGAATATCCTGCATGGAGAGTTTTTTAAATTATATAATTCCAAAATTTTATTAAGTAGATTGTCTCTGAGGATGGCCGAAACGTCGGACTTATAAAAAAATAAAAGGTTTTGAGACTAAAATAGATTAAAATTAAATTATTTATTTTAATATAATAATCAATATCTATTATTAAATAAACGATAGAGTGGAATAAAAATATAATGCATAACAATTTAGTAATAAAAAAAAGTAAGTATGAAATAGTATTTGAGAGCCCAAAAGTAGCATTGAGGTCTGTTTATACAGTGATAGTTTCCAATCACTGCAGTTCTGACAGCATTTACTGTCGTTGAAGTATTGACGTTCTAATGCTGGCGTGATTGTTGGAAGTATATGTAATGAAGCTTCTATCACGTTAACTGACTTGTGTATGTTAACTGACTTCGAACACTAATTTTATTTTGCAAAAAATTGCACGTTATAGGTTTTTTTTTTTTGGTTTTTTTCAAAATTTTGCACTTTCCTAGCATTAAATTGTACGTTTTGCTATTATTTTTTGAGCTAAATATTGATTTTTGTTGCAGACATTTAATGATTTAACTAGATTTCTCATATTATACATCCACCCATAGGAGTACATCACACCAATATTTATTCAGTTTATTGCTTAAAATTGATAAATTTAATTTAAAGCAATGCATTGATTAACATAGCCGAATCCAACCTTAAAAAAAACAAGTCCACAAAAATGTTTGATTTTCCTGCCTTAAATCTTAGTTTAACCATTTAATTTAATATTCTGGAATAAATAGTATATATCTCTCTTTATATATACATTTTTTATTATAATTAAGAGAACAATATATAAACGTAAATATACACATCTCACAATAAACTTATTGATTATCACAAATTTCGTGGAAAGAACAAAATTAAGTTGCTGAGTGATAATTGCACTAAATTAGTTAATGTACAAATAATAATACAAATATACATGAACCAAAACTCCATCCTATAAGCGTCGAAAGAAAAGGAAAAGATGTAAACAAGTTGCCATTTGACATGAACCAATTCATGTTATAATATGGTGTTTTTGAGGATCCTCCATGTCTTTCATCATGACATAATTTACATAAATAAATAATGTAACTTATAAATTACTTAATGCATATAAATATAGAACATAAATATAAATACCGTGATATGTACCTATAAATAACTTGAATAACGGTATAAATAACTTTGAGAAGGCGGAATCTTTTTGAGGTCATTGCACTACATTATCGAGATGGATGTAGCAAGTTCGTCTCGATTCTTTATTGAGACATATAAAGGTATGACAGTCAATTTATGGTCTGTTTCTAAAAGAAAACTCATTTATCAACACATCAGAGTAAGTTGTTCGTCTTAGTTTTAGCTATAATAAATTCTACCTATGTTTTGATACATGATGGATTTGAAAAAGAGAAAATAGCTTAAAAATATTGAGGATAAAAAATAATGAAAGATAATTAAAATTTAATATTCTTTAAAATTATAAAGAAGATGGTCAGGGTTGCGACCAAAAGAGAAACAGAAATAGTTTACAACTATTTTCCGACGTTTCGCCCTACTTTGTAGAGCTTCATCAAGGACACATATTGAAAAAATAAGAGATGAATTTATTCATATATTGAAATAAATGTTGATCATTTTATTTTTAATATCTTTATTGAAATTTACAACTGTATATTATGTAATACATTCAGTAAATTTGAAATCAGTTAAAATGGAGTGTTACAGGTGTGAAGAGAAACTACCCTTTGGTAGCACTCTAATGTCATTTTACATTAGCAGGTCTCGTTTCCGTCTTCTTTTCAGGCGCCTAGGAGGATTGTTAGGAATGGAAGAGGATTCAAGGTTAGAAACTTGAGGATTTGAGTGGTTAGGGAGTTTATAATGGAAGGAGTGATATCTGGTTCGGGCTTGATCGGTTAAATATGGAACATTAAGGATTTTGGACTGTAAGGATTGGATTCGGGAGGAATTTGATGGCTTAGTGAACCCCTTAAGCACAACTCCATATGTCCAGATTGGCCTTATTACAGTCATGAAGATTATTCTTTTGTAATTACTTGGAAGTTTAGAGCGTTTGTCTAGTAAGTACTGTGATAGTCGAAATCGACGTGCAGTTTCGTGTCTTTTCAGTCTTGTGTGAGGATTCCAGGTTAATCGTTTAGATGTCGTCCAAGGTAGCGGATCTGTTCGACAGGGGTCGTTGAATTTAATAATGTGTTTTTATTTTATTCTACATTGCACACCTAGTTTGCAATTCGTCCTTCGTAATAAAAATTTCAGAGGAGTTACTTGTACAGATGGCGTGCAATAATCTTACTTGTACAAAGAGACTATTTTTTTAATCAAATATGGCCATTATAAAGCAAAGAATATTTTGGATTCTGGAGATGGACTCGACTTACGAGACTTATTTTATATTAAACTTTATATTTTTTGAAATATAAGAAAAAAATCTTATGAAAGGCACTGTTTTTACTTTTACCCACCCTGCGAAACCCGATGCACTAACTCAAGTGCCATTCATCGGTGGTACTAAATTATCCGTGGTCCTATTTATTTTTTTGAATGTTAGACCTAATTATATAATTTAATTGGACTAAATGCCTACTGTGTGGTGTAGAGACGATATCCGTTGGGACCAACGATAGTAACAGCATCCCTTGAAAGGTACCATTAAACCATGTTGCTAATAAAGGCAATTATGCCGTAAAACCTTGAATGAAGAGGACGCAAACTCTCACCGTAGCACTTAGAAGTCGCACTCAGACCAACGGTTCATTACAAGCCCCCGTATCTTCTTCGGAAAAAATCTAGGTTAGAGTCATTGAGCGGCTTCCCAGCGCCATTAGCTTCTAGGATATTATAACGGACTGTAAGGAGTGCATCTATAAAAAAAAATTTTACAAGTAGTACTTTCACACTTTTAGTCTAATGTTGGTTAGAAGAAGTTAATTTGTTTTCTTAAGATCAGTCCATTTTTTTTCTAATCGTATCACGCTAAAAGGCAGTAGAAATTAAAAGGAAAGATAATTTAATAATGAGGCGTTTATAGTTGACCATATACTAATATAAGGAGAAGATGGTCAGAGGTCACGGTCAATAATGATACACAAATATATAGAAATTATATAGTTAATTAATAATTTTAAAAAAACTAAATTAACTTGTTAAAGCTATCTCAAATCGACTATGTCTTTTTGTTGGAAGGCTTTAAAATGAACAAAAAACAAACTGGCCCGGATTAAACATTTACTTAGTTCAATTTAAACATTTTAAAAACTAACATAAACAAAATATACAAGTAAAAATAAAAAGGCCTTTCAGATAAAAATAAAATAAATCGATAAATTATGAAAGTAACAATAAAACTCATTTAGACAAAAAAAAAATACTGCACAACGAAAGGTTGCTTCACTCCGATAGGTCAGAGGAAGAGTGCTGCCGAGATGTATAGGTCGCAGCTTTGTAGCACAATACACCGCTGTAATGGTCCAAAATTTGTGTAGTGGCTCATCGATAGTCCAAACATCCAAAAGGCGTATTAACGTTCTAGGCGAGCCAACAAAATGAACGCAGACAGGCTAGTTACATACATTCCTAGCCACTAATTAGCTGGAATTCATATTAAAGTCGAAACACAGAAGTAGTCTGGTTCCGAACTGTTATGATAGTTAACTCACTTAAAATGTCCAAACTATTAAATTATAAGGGCAGACAGGGCTGCTTAGACGCTACCACGACCATTAATTAGCCGGAACTGCCCTAAAAAACTAAGATGGTTGGTCCGTTGCTAGGTGATGCCTCAGCAACCATTATCAGCCCCTAGCAACTGTCTCTACTACTCATTATAACACAGAAATATAATTAAATTTTTTTTATTTTCATATAACTAAATCTAAATAAAACAATACAAATAAAAATAGGTGTAACTAAATTAAATACTAATAAAACTCAAATACTATTTACAAGGTAATTATATTATGCCGTTAACATAACTGATATAAAAATTGAGATAGCAGAAAAATATGAGTGACTTTTACCAAGTCCCTTTACAGACTGTTCCAAAGTTACCTGTCTACGGTACTATCTTAGGAATACGTCCAATACTATTTTTTTAGCAGTGTACTACGGGTATCAATGAATTTTTTTTTTCTCGATTCCTGCCTGTTTTTTTATTATTTTCTATTATCTTTCGTCTATAGCTATTATTTTTTTATTTTTCTCTTCTCTGTTTCATCAATGCGAGGATGCCCCTCACCTCCAAATATTTCTAGTAGAATTCATATGAAAAGGACATATCAAAACATCAGATAAGTATCAGATTCACCGGTAGTGAAACATCAGATTCACCGTAAGCTTCAAGTACCATTGGTTTCAAGGAAAGGGTAATATCCAATCTGAATTATGTAACCATACGTAATGAAACCTATTAATTTAATGGGTTTTTTCTGTTTTTAGAGGGACCAAAAAAAAACTTATAAAATGCATCTAATCGCAATTTATTACATAAAATAATTAATTTTAAAAGGAAATTACTCATAATATATAATTGGTGATTAGCCGTATATAAATTTGAAGATGGTTGGGCTGTATATGCCCAGCTATTTATATTATATATTATTATATATCTCGAATACAATCCTTACAGTCCAAAATCCTTCGTAAAATCCTTTTTCTCCTTACTTTGTCACAAATCATCCAACCTCAATGTCACCTATGTTGCCGCTTTGGCCAGAAGCATATACCAATCCTTCCATAATAAACTTCCCAACCACCTAAACCAACTCGTTTCTAACCTGGCTTTTCCTTCACCTAATAATCCTCCTAGGCGTCTGAAAAGAATATGGCCTCGAAATCTTCTTTTTTAGAAATATTTTTGGAGTTCTATCAATGGGTAGATACACTCCACATGTTTTATGATGTCATAATATCATTTACAGCAAATTTACTTGATGTGTATATATGTATACAGTTGTAAATAACAATAAATGAATTATTAAAAAAAAAAGATTTAAAATAATGTGTTTACCCACAGTTGATAGTATTTTAAAATATAGCATCTTAAACTAGAATTAATTCCGAAGGTTGGAGATATTCGATAATTAAGTTTTAATTGATAAAAACAATTCTGTTAGCAGTTCTAAAACAATCCTAAGTGAGTACAAACGATCCGTATATATGTATACAGTTGTAAATAACTGTAAAATTATATAATTATGTAAAAGTATTTCACCGTAACTTTCAACTAGCATTGATTTCAAGGAAAAGGTTATATCCAATCTGAATTATGTAACCATACGTAATGAAACCTATTAATTTAATGTTTTTTTCTGTTTTTAGAGGAACCAAAAAAAAAAAATTATAAAATGCATCTAATCGCAATTTATTACATAAAATTCATTTATAAGGAAATTACTCATAATATGTAATAGGTGATTGGCCGTATATAAATTTGAAGATGGTTGGGATGCGATAAAGAACATAAACAGCATTGCATCTATTTATTGATGGCCGACGTTTTGACCTACAAAGTAAGGTTTCATCAGGGCTGCTGTGGTTGATAGAGATACGCAACAGATTGTTTAATTGTCTATCGGTC